>NC_057809.1:50384428-50469551 GCF_018294505.1 Triticum aestivum | reverse complement strand
TGTTTTTGTTGCCTAAAATCTGCACATGAGTTGCCCGACACCTTCAGAAGAGTTGCCCACATTTTTTTCCCTGTATTTTAGTTGCCTGAAAGAGCTTTAATATGTATGAGTTTTGGGTTGTAGATTATGTGTTTTTGTTGCCTAAAATCTGCACAGGAGTTGCCCGACACCTTCACAAAAGTTGCCCACATTTTTTTCCCTGTATTTAGTTGCCTGAAAGAGCTTAATATGAGCAATGTGTATGCAGCTATCTTAGGTGACTGTTATCATCTAGCTTGTGAAATTCATCACTTTGTTTTGAGCACTGCTTTTGGAGACGCTAATGTTGTACTTCATGAATTAGCTAGAATGACCCTGACCCATGGTGAATGGTTTGATGACACGCCTAGTGCGTTTATTCCTCTTTTTCAAAACAAAGATGGTATAACCTTGGTCACAAGTCAATAAAAGGGGATCCCATGACCCGAGCTGAGGAAGATGATGACGCCATGACTAGTTTTTGTGTAGTTTTTTCAGGCAAGAGTTGCGTAAAACTGTATTGCAGAGTTGCCCGCACGCCAGTACATGAGTTGCGTATATTTTTTGTTAATTCTGACAATTTTTACTAAAACCAATGTTTTTGTCATGGGGAGAGGGTAGGTGAGTGACACATCAGCAGACTATACAGTTGTTGATTGAGATATTAAATTGCCAAATACAGTGTCATGTGTAGACAAGTTTTCCATCACAACGGAGAGGATTTGTAAATGTGGCTATTGTTACCTATCCTTTCTGCTCATATCCTTATTTTGTGTTCTGTTTATTTTTTGTAGAACTCAACAATGTCTGAGACAAACAAGAATATTGACAGTCAGGCTGCACAAGCAACCCAACAGGATGCATATGAATTAGAGGTATTTTGGGTTTTCATTTTTCTTTCTTGCTGGTGCTCTTTTTTTAGAAGGTGAGGCAGGGCTGAGTTGATTTTGCATGTCCGAGTTATGTGACTTTTCTTTTTTGCAATGCAGGTTCACCCACCACTTCAACAAGAAAAGCCGTTAATTGGCTACAAGCGTAGCCGTTCTAAAGGGATAATCTCTCGTGGCAAGCGTCCGTCAGACATAGATAGCAACGCCAGCGCACCAGACGATGATTTAGAGATCGAGCATACCACACAAGAGGAGGAATCGAAGCCAAAACGGCAGAAGACAGGCGAAAATGAGGTAAAATATGCATGCAAACTAGTAGCTCAAAGTATTTTTTTGGCTGCAGCTTTGGGAGGATGATGCTTTTTTCATTTTTTTTATCTTGTATGCACCTGCCAGTCATGCATGTAGCTACCTTACTAAATGCACAAAGTTGCAAAATGGCCCAATAAGAGTTGTTTTTTTCTCCAAAACTGAGTGATGCATCACTCAGGGGAGTTTTGGTTTTTGGGGTTGAAAATGGGTGAATTTTTGCTTTACCTCTAATTAAATGTTGCTCAATAATTTGCCAGACTTGCACAAATACCTGACTTAGAGTTGCTTTACTTTTTCGTTATAGGGTCGGCGAAACAGGGCATCACCTGCAAGGTTGTTCAAGCTAAACAAGGATTTAGTGGGACCTCAGAAGGATAAAATAATTGCAAAAGAATTTGGAGGTCTGCTGGACATCGCAACGTCCAGTATGCCAGGAGACTTGAGCCGGTGGGTTATGAAACTTTATGACCCTGAAAGATCACAACTGATCATCCCGGAGAGGGACAAGATTCCAGTTGATGCAGCTAGTGTTCATAGGATATGTGGTCTGCCAAACAGGGGGAGGAAAGTGTGCTATGAAAATAGAGCAGAATACACAACTCAAATGAATGCAATCTTGAAGATTACTACCAAAGGTTCACCATCACTGACATCATGGTGCAAAATGATTAAGACATGGCTGGGGCAGCAGATGACAATTTCTTGTGCGCTTGGTTGGCAGTTGCTTTCTCGTGTTTCCTTGCTCCTACAACAAGTTTGAACATATCACCACGGTGCTATCCTGCTGTGATGCACGTGGATGCGATAACAGAGACCAATGTGTGCCAATTTGTAGTTGATCAACTAAAGTTGGCATTCGCGAGGCCAAGTGATAAGAAGGCAGTGTGCTGTTGTGTAATGCACTTAGTTGTAAGTGCAATTTTGTTCTTTCCCCTTTGTGTTGTATCGTCTTGTTATATAAATTTTCATGCCTGCTTTTTTGCATTTCAAATACACTTTTTCATTCTGAGTTTCAATTTCATCTTGTCTTTTGCATGTTGCAGCTGCTATACCTGGACTCATTGGATGTCGATGAACCCATGCCAAGCACGGTACCAAGAGTATCTGTTTGGAACTCCGCTCGTATTGCTAAGATCATTAAAAAGGACAAAAAAGGTCGGGGTGAGTTTCGAAAGTTGAGGGTAAGTTTTTCATTTTTGGTTTTCTCCTGCTTTTTTATGTGTTAAGCAGTTGCTCATTAGTTTTTTTAGAAGGAAAACCCAATCAATGGTGAGTATATAAGTTTATGTGGAAACATCAATGTTAGGCAACTTACATCCAAATGTTGGGCAATTCAACCAATATTCTTTGGCAACTTCATGGCTAATAGGCCAACAACTCATTTTGAAATTGTTCTCTCAACCCTTTTACTTTTCAACTGTTTTTCTTTTGGTTTCTTACCTGCTAAACAATACATATACATCAGACAACTTCCTAAACAGAAGTTATGCAACCGCACTCACAGTAATGAGGCAACTATAGTTAGTATATTTAGCAACTAACAACATATAGTAATCAAAATAAAACTTTCAACCATAATTCATTCATTTTCCTAATTTTCATTCTCAGCTCAAGACCGAGTTCGCCCGATGCGCTGATGAAAGCTTGTTTGGAAGTCTTGAACATGTCACTAAGTTTGTGGCAGCGAGGGTCCCCAACTCATATGACCCAAATGTAAGCTGTTTTTGCATACATTTTCCCATGTGTTATGTGCAATGGGTACTTCTTTGTCCCTTCTTTTTTAACCTGATGATTTTCTTACATTGTGTGCAGAAAGAAAAGCTTGTTGGGTTGGTGCATGAAATTTGTTCTGAAATATCTCATTCAATGGGCAAGCTCATCCATGGGATTGGGAAACTTGATGAAGATGATGGCACAACAAGTGGCGGCGCAGCTGACAATGCTGGTGGTTCAAGCAGTCAACATTCAATGAAAAGATGACATGTGGGCGCAAGCAATAGCAACACACTCCCTAGTGATGAGGAATCATACCAGTCGGATGATGACAGTGATGATGACGACAATGAAAGTAATGGATCAGATGATGATGAAGACGACCCTGGCAGTGATGGTGATGATGATGATGGCAACTCACATGAGGGGAGCATGGTAGGTGATGATCATGTGCAGGACCATGGGAGAGAGGATAAAGAAACTCACAGAGGGGAGGATGGAGAAGATACAGATGATGAAGATCCCGACAGAGAAGATGAAGAGCAGCAAGGAGAGGATGAGGGGGAGGCAGAAGATGATGATGAGGATGACGATGCAGACGAACACGCGGATGATGAAGAGAGCGAAAAAGAAGATGAACATAAGGAGGAGGATGACGACATGGGTGGGGGTAGTGGGGATGGGGATGTTGGTGGCGAGAGCATAGACAAAGGTGACAGTGGTGGTTATAATCATGAGGGAGACAACCCAGGCAGTGACGATGCAATTAACGACAGCTCAAAAACTGACGAGATTCCATCGATTCAGTTCTGGATTCAGAAGAAGGAAAACAAGGAAGTGCATGAACCCGTAAAAGCTTTTTCAATTCTAGATTTAGTGAAACTAGATATAGAAAAGAAGAGCACCATCCCTGAGATCCCTGTGCTGGAAGTTGGGTATGTTTCAGATGGTTTCTCAATTGAGTGGGAAAAGAAACGCATTTTCAATGAATTGCTTGACATCATAGAGTTCAAAGAGACATGGGATTTCTCTCTGGAAGATATATGCCCTCGCGAGATGCGTATTAGACTGATGCAGCAAGTATGTGGTCTGAGCTCTATTGATATACCAGTAGGAGATATGCCCAAGGTTGTTGTACCAGGCACCCGTCGACCACAACCACCAAAGAAACAGTTGAGGGTGACCTTCATAGAAACACCAACCATAGTGACATGTGATGAGCTGGATGAGTTAGCATGTGCAAAAGGAAGATAGAGTAAAGGACTGTCTGAAAGCATTCAAATACCACCAACCACTCAGGCAACTACTTCTGAAAATGTAGCAACTGTAGCCAACCAGAACACAACTCCAACATTTGTTAAGCCAAGTTTGCTATCCAATTCAGGGGGTCCTCCACCTGTACATCCCGAGCAGACAACCAGTTCAGGTTATGTGGCAGCAGTAATATGTGCTAATGAAATACCACCAGATAATAGTTTCAGACAACTATAATCGAAACTGGAGCAACTCAGGCCAAGAGTGAAGCAACTTTGTGCCATCCAGATGGAATCCCATCAGCAAAACAACCTATTCTACCAAAGAAAACACTTGTGCACATGCAGGCAAATTTTTCTCCATCTATGGCAAATCAAATCAAGCCCAAGGAAAATGTTGTGCGAAAACAAGCAGCACTGTCACCAAAGCAAGATCCCCCACTCACATCAAGGCAAACACTTGGTGATCTAAATGGTAGGCAGCAACATGTAGCCCAAGTTATTCAAGGAGTTACTGCTGAAGGAATTGGGGACATCCAAGAAAATTGGATTGCAAGAGATACAACAAACAAGGAAAACCAGCTTGTAGTAGTCCATACGGTTGAGTTGAGTGAGGCACAAAAAATCAACAACCTTATTTCAAGGTGCATGCCTCCAAGCACCAACTCTGACAAGTGCAAGTTGGCTGCGAATACAGGAGTAGGGATAAGCAAAACTGTCCACCCAGAATCAGGAATGCCACCTGGACAACCAACTTGTGATGCACCTGTTCAAACGCGTGAGGTATGGATGATACGTCTCTAACGTATCTATAATTTTTGATTGCTCCATGCTATATTATCTACTGTTTTGGAATATACTGGGCTTTATTTTTCACTTTTATATTATTTTTGAGACTAACCTATTAACTAGAGGCCCAGCCCAGAATTGCTGTTTTTACCAATTTCAGTGTTTCGGATAAACAGAATATCAAACGGAGTCCAAACGGAATAAAAATCTTCGGAAACGTGATTTTCTCACCGAACGTGATCCAGGAGACTTGGACCCTACTGCAAGGGATCAAAGAGGTGGTCACGAGGGTGGGGGGCGCCCCCCTAGGGCGCGCCCCCTGCCTCGTGGGCCCCTCGGTGCTCCACCGACGTACTCCTTCCTCCTATATATACACACGTACCCCAAACGATCAGAACAGGAGCCAACAACCTAATTCCACCGCTGCAACTTTTTGTATCCACGAGATCCCATCTTGGGGCCTGTTCCGGAGCTCCGCCGGAAGAGGGCCATCATCACGGAGGGCTTCTACATCATCCTAGCGCCTCCGATGAAGTGTGAGTAGTTTACCTCAGACCTTCAGGTCCATAGTTAGTAGCTAGATGACTTCTTCTCTCTCTTTGAATCTCAATACAAAGTTCTCCCCCTCTCTTGTGGATATCTATTCGATGTAATCTTCTTTTTGCAGTGTGTTTGTTGAGACGGATGAATTGTGGGTTTGTGATCAAGTCTATCTATGAATAATATTTGAATCTTCTCTGAATTCTTTTATGCATGATTGGTTATCTTTGCAATTCTCTTCGAATTATCCGTTTGGTTTGGCCAACTAGATTGGTAGTTCTTGCCATGGGAGAAGTGCTTAGCTTTGGGTTCGATCTTGCGGTGTCCTTACCTAGTGACAGAAGGGGCAGCAAGGCACGTATTGTATCGTTGCCATCGAGGATAACAAGATGGGGTTTATTTCATATTGCATGAATTTATCTCTCTACATCATGTCATCTTGCTTAAGGCGTTACTCTATTTTTAACTTAATACTCTAGATGCATGCTGGATAGCGGTCGATGAGTGGAGTAATAGTAGTAGATGCAGAATCGTTTCGATCTACTTGTCACGGACATGATGCCTATATACATGATCATGCCTAGATATTCTCATAATTATGCTCAATTCTATCAATTGCTCAACAGTAATTTGTTCACCCACCGTAGAATACTTATGCTCTTGAGAGAAGCCGCTAGTGAAACCTATGGCCCCGGGTCTATTCTCATCATATCAATCTCCATCACTTTTATATTGTTTTGCTATTTACTTTGCTTTTACTTTTTACTTTGCATCTTTATATCAAAAATACCAAAAATATTCTATCTATCAGATCTCACTCTCATAAGTGACCGTGAAGGGCTTGACAACCCCTAATCGCGTTGGTTGCGAGTAGCTGTTGCTTTGTGTAGGTACGAGGGACTTGAGCGTGGGCTCCTACTGGATTGATACCTTGGTTCTCAAAAACTGAGGGAAATACTCATGCTACTCTGCTGCATCATCCCTTCCTCTTCGGGGAAAACCAATGCAAGCTCAATATGTAGGAAGAAGGATTTCTGGCGCCGTTGCCGGGGAGTCTATGCAAAAAGTCAATATACCAAGTACCCATCACAATCCCTATCTCTCGCATTACATTATTTGCCATTTGCCTCTTGTTTTCCTCTCCCCCCAATTCACCCTTGCTGTTTTATTCGCCCTCTCTCTCTCCCTACCCTCCCTCTCTATTTGCCTCTTTTTGCCAGCTTGCTTTTTATTTGCTCGTGTGTTAGATTGCTTGCTTATCGCGATGGCTCAACCGAGATTTGGTGATCTTCACCTTAAAAGGTTAGAGGAGATCGAAACCAATGTTAGGAAGTTTATGGTTTTGCAATTTGAGCATAATAATTTCTTTAGAAACGAGCTTAAGGAACAAAAAAGTTTAATGAGTTATATGAATAAAGAGCTTGATGATATTTCTAAAGAATTTGAGGGTATAAGATCCCAAATTGCTCGTCTAGAAAAGATGACTGCTGAAATTTCGGACTTGCAAGCCACCTTATTTAATAAGATGGCTGCTAAACTGGATACCTATGAAAATCAAGATGAAGATCTAAAAGTTATTGATGTGTCTCCAATTAAATCTTTATTTTGCAATATGAATCTTGATGAAACTGAATATGATCTTCCTTTACCTAGAAGGCGTTCTAAAAATCCGGAGTGTTTAGATCTTAATGATGAAATTGATGAAAGTGGGATTGAAAGAAATAAAAATCTAGATGTTGCTAAACCCACTATATTGGATTTCAAGGAATTTAATTATGAAAATTTCTCTTTGATTGATTGTATTTCCTTGTTGCAATCCGTGCTAAATTCTCCACATCCTTATAGTCGAAATAAAGCCTTCACCGAACATATTGTTGATGCCTTGATGCAATCTTATGAAGAAAAACTTGAGTTGAAAGTTTCTATCCCTAGAAAACTCTATGATGAGTGGGAACCAACTATTAAAATTAAAATTAAAGATCATGAGTTTTATGCTTTGTGTGACTTGGGTGCTAGTGTCTCAACTATTCCCAAGACTTCGTGTGATTTACAAGATTTCCGTAATTTTGATGATTGATCTCTAAACTTGCATCTTGCGGATTGCACTATTAAGAAACCTATGGGAAGAACTAATGATGTTCTTATTGTTGCAAATAGGAATTATGTGCCCATAGATTTCATTGTTCTTGATATAGATTGCAATCCTTCTTGCCCTATTATTCTTCGTAGACCTTTCCTTAGAACGGTTGGTGCGATTATTGATATGAAGGAAGGGAATATTAGATTTTAATTTCCATTAAAAAAGGGCATGGAACACTTTCCAAGAAAGAAAATAAAATTACCATATGAAACTATCATGAGAGCCACTTATGGATTGCCTACCAAAGATGGCAATACCTAGATCTATCCTTGCTTGTTATGCCTAGCTAGGGGCGTTAAACGATAGCGCTTGTTGGGAGGCAACCCAATTTTATTTTTATTCCTTGACTTTTGCTCCTATTTAGTAATAAATAAATTATTTAGCCTCTGTTTTGGTTGTGTTTAATTAGTGTTTGTGCCAAGTAGAACCGTTGGGAAGACTTGGGGAAAGTCTTGTTGAACTTGCTGTAAAAAACAGAAACTTTAGCGCTCACGAGAACTGCTGTCATTTTTATTTGAAGAGTGATATTTAGTTAATTATTTTTGCAGATGATTAATAGATAAATTCCTCACGTCCATCAATTTATATTAGAATTTTTGGGGTTCCAGATCTTGCGCTAGCTACAGATTACTACAGACTGTTCTGTTTTTGACAGATTCTGTTTTTCGTGTGTTGTTTGCTTATTTTGATTAATCTATGGCTAGTAAAATAGTTTATAACCAATAGAGAAGTTAGAATACAATACATTTAACACCAATATAAATAAAGAATGAGTCCGTTACATTACCTTGAAGTGGTATTTTGTTTTCTTTCGCTAACGGAGCTCACGAGTTTTCTATTTTGAGTTTTGTGTTGTGAAGTTTTCAAGTTTTGGGTGAATTCTTTTGATGGATCATGGAACAAGGAGTGGAAAGAGCCTAAACTTGGGGATGCCCATGGCACCCCCAAGATAATCTAAGGACACCAAAAATTCAAAGCTTGGGGATGCCCTGGAAGGCATCCCCTCTTTCGTCCACTTCCATCGGTAATTTACTTGGAGCTATATTTTTATTCACCAACATGATATGTGTTTTGCTTGGAGCGTCTTGTATTATTTGTGTCTTTGTTTGTTAGTATGCCACAATCATCCTTGCTGTAGACACCTTTTGAGAGAGCCATACATGAATTAAAATTTGATAGAATGCTCTATGTGCTTCACTTATATCTTTTGAGCTAGATAATTTTGCTCTATGTGCTTCACTTATATCTTTTGAGCTAGATAATTTTGCTCTATGTGCTTCACTTGGATATTTTAGAGCACGGTGGTGGATTTGTTTTAAAGAAACTATTGATCTCTCACGCTTCACTTAAATTAATTTGAGAGTCTCTTAATAGCATGGTAATTTGCCTAATAATAATATGCTTGGTATTCAAGATTTGTGAAACTTTCTTTTGAGTGTGTTGAATACTAAGAAAAGATTGAAGCATGATAATTGTTTTGAGATATGGAGGTGATAATATTAAAGTCATTCTAGTTGAGTAGTTGTGAATTTAAAGAATACTTGTGTTGAAGTTTGTGATTCCCGTAGCAAGCATGTATGGTGAACCGTTATGTGATGAAGTCGGAGCATGATTTATTTATTGATTGTCTTCCTTATGAGTGGCGGTCGGGGACGAGCGATGGTCTTTTCCTACCAATCTATCCCCCTAGGAGCATGCGCGTAATACTTTGCTTTGATAACTTCTAAATTTTTGCAATAAGTATATGAGTTCTTTATGACTAATGTTGAGTCCATGGATTATACGCACTCCCACCCTTCCACCCTTGCTAGCCTCTCTAATACCGCGCAACTTTCGCTGGTATCATACACCTACCATATACCTTCCTCAAAACAGCCACCATACCTACCTATTATGACATTTCCATAGCCATTCCGAGATATATTGCCATGCAACTTTCCACCATCTAGTTCATCATGACACATCCATCATTGTCATACTTCTTAGCATGATCATGTAGTTGACATAGTATTTGTGGCAAAGCCACCGTTCATAATTCTTTCATACTTGTCACTCGTGATTCATTGCATATCCTGGTACACTGCCGGAGGCATTCATATAAAGTCATACTTTGTTTTAGTATCGAGTTGTAATCATTGAGTTGTAAATAAATAGACGTGTGATGATCATCATTCAATAGAGCATTGTCCCAAAAAAAGGGAAGGCCAAAGGAAAAAAAGAAGGCCCAAAAAATATAAATAAATAAAAAAGGGGCAATGCTACTATCCCCTTTTCCACACTTGTGCTTCAAATTAGCACCATGATATAGCAAGTCTCATATATTGTGCTTCAAAGTAGCACCATGATCTTCATAGTAGAGAGTCTCTCATATTATCACTTTCATATACTAGTGGGAATTTTACATTATAGAACTTGGCTTGTATATTCCAATGATGGGCTTCCTCAATTTGCCCTAGGTCTTCATGAGCAAGCAAGTTGGATGCACACCCACTTAGTTTCTTTTTGAGCTTTCATATACTTATAGCTCTAGTGCATCCGTTGCATGGCAATCCCTACTCACTCACATTGATATCTATTGATGGGCATCTCCATAGCCCGTTGATACGCCTATTTGATGTGAGACTATCTTCCCCTCCTTTTTGTCTTCTCCACAACCACCATTCTATTCCACCTATAGTGCTATATCCATGGCTCACGCTCATGTATTGCGTGAAGATTGAAAAAGTTTTCAAAAAGTTAGAGTATGAAACAATTGCTTGGCTTGTCATCGGGGTTGTGCATGATTTAAATACTTTGTGTGGGGAAGATGGAGCATAGCCAGACTATATGATTTTGTAGGGATAACTTTCTTTGGTCATGTTATTTTGAGAAGACATAATTGCTTTGTTAGTATGCTTGAAGTATTATTATTTTCTATGTCAATATAAACTTTTGTCTTGAATCTTTCTAATCTGAATATTCATACCACAATTAAGAAGATTGCATTGAAATTATGCCAAGTAGCACTCCGCATCAAAAATTCTCTTTTTATCATTTACCTACTCGAGGACGAGCAGGAATTAAGCTTGGGGATGCCTGATACGTCTCCAATGTATCTATAATTTTTGATTGCTCCATGCTATATTATCTACTGTTTTGGACTATATTGGGCTTTATTTTCCACTTTTATATTATTTTTCAGACTAACCTATTAACCGGAGGCCTAGCCTAGAATTGCTGTTTTTTGCCTATTTTAGTGTTTCGGATAAACAGAATATCAAATGGAGTCCAAATGGAATAAAATCTTCGGAAACGTGATTTTCTCACTGAACGTGATCCAGGAGACTTGGACCCTACTGCAAGGGGTCAAAGAGGTGGTCACGAGGTTGGGGGGCGTGCCCCCCCTACCTCGTGGGCCCCTTGGTGCTCCACTGACGTACTCCTTCCTCCTATATATACACACGTACCCCCAAACGATCAAAACAGGAGCCAAAACCTAATTCCACCGCCGCAACTTTCTGTATCCACGAGATCCCATCTTGGGGCCTATTCCGGAGCTCCGCTGGAAGAGGGCCGTCATCACGGAGGTCTTCTACATCATCCTAGCCCCTCCGATGAAGTGTGAGTAGTTTACCTCAGACATTCGGGTCCATAGTTAGTAGCTAGATGGCTTCTTCTCTCTCTTTGAACCTCAATACAAAGTTCTCCCCCTCTCTTGTGGAGATCTATTTGATGTAATCTTCTTTTTGCGGTGTGTTTGTTGAGACCGATGAATTGTGGGTTTATGATCAAGTCTATCTATGAATAATATTTGAATCTTCTTTGAATTTTTTTATGCATGATTGGTTATCTTTGCAAGTCTATTCGAATTATCCGTTTGGTTTGGCCTACTAGATTGGTAGTTCTTGCCATGGGAGAAGTGCTTAGCTTTGGGTTCGATCTTGCGGTGTCCTTACCTAGTGACAGAAGGGGCAGCAAGGCACGTATTGTATCGTTGCCATCAAGGATAACAAGATGGGGTTTATTTCATATTGCATGAATTCATCTCTCTACATCATGTCATCTTGCTTAAGGCGTTACTCTGTTTTTAACTTAATACTCTAGATGCATGCTGGATAGCGGTCGATGAGTGGAGTAATAGTAGTAGATGCAGAATCGTTTCGATCTACTTGTCACGGACGTGATGCCTATATACATGATCATGCCTAGACATTCTCATAATTATGCTCAATTCTATCAATTGCTCAACAGTAATTGTTCACCCACCGTAGAATACTTATGCTCTTGAGAGAAGCCGCTAGTGAAACCTATGGCCCTCGGGTCTATTCTCATCATATCAATCTCCATCACTTTTATATTGTTTTGCTATTTACTTTGCTTTTACTTTTTACTTTGCATCTTTATATCAAAAATACCAAAAATATTCTATCTATCAGATCTCACTCTAGTAAGTAACCGTGAAGGGCTTGACAACCCCTAATCGCGTTAGTTGCGAGTAGCTATCGCTTTGTGCAGGTACGAGGGACTTGAGCGTGGGCTCCTACTGGATTGATACCTTGCTTCTCAAAAACTGAGGGAAATACTTACGCTACTCTGCTGCATCATCCCTTCCTCTTCGGGGAAAACCAACGCAAGCTCAAGACGTAGCAATGGACACCAAGTTTTTGTGATGAATATTGCCCAGCTCCTGGCTTCGATTTGGGGCTGGATGAAATTTTTGGAACAAGTATCGAGAAATATGTGGAAAGGCCCGCAGCAGCATCTGACCAGCATCAGCCCCCATGTGTTTCTGTTATTACACCCATTGATTTTACAGAAACAAGCTCTGATGATCAAGAGGGAAATACCCTGTGACAATCGAAATACCTGATGATGACTATATGTGGGATTCAGGTGAAATCGATTTAGCATGTGAAGAAGCAGAGAAGATGGCTCAAGGTAGGAGAGTTATTGATAACAATGCCAACCTATCACCGACCAACTTCGAAACACCAGAGAAAACATGCTTCAAGGATGGAGAACTTGGATCCAGCAGCAGCTCAGGAGAAGTGACCAACAAATTTGGGAGGCGAATCATCAAGCCAACTGCATGCAAGAGGTCACCTTTCGTGGACTACAATGAGAAAAGGAATTTCCATTGCACTCCAGCAGTAAACAAGCTATATGCCTCTGTTATTCTGCACGCAAGACTAAGTGAAGAAGAGACTGGAGACGACGACAAGAGGTAAACTGGTTTTTTTCTTTTTCTTTTTCCAAGCAATTCTTATAATAAGTTGTTAGGCAAACAATACATAGAGAACAGGCAACTAGGTACACCTACCTGAAGAGTTATTCTTTTGAACCAGCCTTTCTGATTTGTTTCATTGCCTTTTTAGGCAATATATGAATAAGGAAGCAACGCAATAAGTAATTTTAACTTCCCTTCCTTTTTGTCAAGTCCATACATTCTCTGTTCTCACAGATTTTGCTCCAAATTATTATCTGCAGCCCTACTATCATACAGTACGATGGCTACCATGTCAGTCTCAGAGAACTTGCAAACTCAATGAAGAAATATGGGTTCGTCAACAGTCACGTCTTTGAACTAATTATTGAGTCTATAATGCGGAACTTGCCTCTAGATTCAAAGAAGATAATCATGCCCGTCAGGTTTTCGGTAAATCTCATTGAAATTCTCTTCTATCTTGTCAATATTGGTTCCTTAATGTTTTTACACATGCAGCTTTTTGTGCAATCTAAAAAATGAAAATGAGTTTCTGCATCTGAATAATCACACATTTTGATGTTGACCCTTTTTACATTACCCATGTGACAGTAGAAACTTAAGTATTTTCCTAAATTGTTGAGAACCACAAGCAATAGTTGAAGGAAATATGCCCTAGAGGCAATAATAAAGTTATTATTTATTTCCTTATTTCATGATAAATGTTTATTATTCATGCTATACTTGTATTAACCGGAAACATAATACATGTGTGAATACATAGACAAACAGAGTGTCACTAGTATGCCTCTACTTGACTAGCTCGTTAATCAAAGATGGTTATGTTTCCTAACCATAGACAAAGAATTGTTATTTGATTAACGGGATCACACCATTAGGTGAATGATCTGATTGACATGACCCATTCCATTAGCTTAGCACCCGATCGTTTAGTATGTTGCTATTGCTTTCTTCATGACTTATACATGTTCCTATAACTATGAGATTATGCAACTACCGTTGACCGGAGGAACACTTTGGGTACTACCAAATGTCACAACGTAACTGGGTGATTATAAAGTAGCATTACAGGTGTCTCCAAAGGTAGATGTTGGGTTGGCGTATTTCGAGATTAGGATTTGTCACTCCGATTGTCGGAGAGGTATCTCTGGGCCCTCTCGGTAATGCACATCAATTAAGCCTTGCAAGCATTGCAACTAAATGAGTTAGTTGCGGGATGATGCATTACAGAACGAGTAAAGAGACTTGCCGGTAACGAGATTGAACTAGGTATTGGAATACCGGCGATCGAATCTCGGGCAAGTAACATACCGATGACAAAGGGAACGACGTATGTTGTTATGCAGTCTGACCGATAAAGATCTTCGTAGAATATGTAGGAGCCAATATGGGCATCCAGGTCCCGCTATTGGTTATTGACCGGAGACGTGTCTCGGTCATGTCTACATTGTTCTCGAACCCGTAGGGTCTGCACGCTTAAGGTTATGATGACAGTTATATTATGAGTTTATGCATTTTGATGTACCAAAGGTTGTTCGGAGTCCCGGATGTGATCACGACATGACGAGGAGTCTCGAAATGGTCGAGACATAAAGATTGATATATTTGAAGCCTATGTTTGGATATCGGAAGTGTTCCGGGTGAAATCGGGATTTTATCGGAGTACCGGGAAGGTTACCGGAACCCCCCGGGAGCTAAATGGGCCATGATGGGCCTTAGTGGAAAAGAGAAGAGGCAGCCCTACATGGGCTGCGCGCCTCCTCCTTCCCCTAGTCCTATTAGGACTAGGAGAGGTGGCCGACCCCCTCTCTCTCTTTTCCCCCTCCGCGAATCCTATTCCAACTAGGATTGGGGGGGAATCCTACTCCTAGAGGGAGTAGGACTCTCCTGGCGCGCCACACCTTGGCCGGCTAGCCTCCCCCCTCTAGTCCTTTATATACTGAGGCAGTGGCACCCTAGAACACACAAGTTGATCCACGTGATCTATTCCTTAGCCGTGTGCGGTGCCCCCAGCCACCATAATCCTCGATAATACGGTAGCAGAGTTTAGGCGAAGCCCTGCTGCTGTAGTACATCAAGATCGTCACCACGCCGTCGTGCTGACGGAACTCTTCCCCGACACTTCACTGGATCGGAGTCCGGGGATCGTCATCGAGCTGAACATGTGCTCGAACTCGGAGGTGCCGTAGTTTCGGTGCTTGATCGGTTGGATCGTGAAGACGTACGACTACTTCCTCTATGTTGCGTCAACGCTTCCGCAGTCGGTCTGCGTGGGTACGTAGACAACACTCTCCCCTCTCGTTGCTATGCATCACATGATCTTGCATGTGCGTAGGAATTTTTTTGAAATTACTACGAAACCTAACAGTGGTATCAGAGCCTAGGTTATTTGTGTTGATGTTATATGCACGAGTAGAACACAAGTGAGTTGTGGGCGATATAAGTCATACTGCCTACAAGCATGTCATACTTTGGTTCGGCGGTATTGTTGGACGAGACGACCCGGACCAACATTACGCGTACGCTTACGCGAGACCGGTTCCCCCGACGTGCTTTGCACACAGGTGGCTTGCGGGCGACTGTCTCTCCAACTTTAGCTGAACCGAGTATGGCTACGCCCGGTCCTTGCGAAGGTTAAAACGGAGTCTATTTGACAAACTATCGTTGTGGTTTTCACACGTAGGTGAGATTGGTTCTTACTTAAGCCCGTAGCAGCCACGTAAAACTTGCAACAACAAAGTAGAGGACGTCTAACTTGTTTTTGCAGGGCATGTTGTGATGTGATATGGTCAAGACATGATGCTGAATTTTATTGTATGAGATGATCATGTTTTGTAACCGAGTTATCGGCAACTGGCAGGAGCCATATGGTTGTCGCTTTATTGTATGCAATGAAATCGCGATGTAATGCTTTACTTTATTACTAAGCAGTAGTGATAGTCGTGGAAGCATAAGATTGGCGAGATGACAACGATGCTGCAATGGAGATCAAGGTGTCGCGCCGGTGACGATGGTGATCATGACGGTGCTTCGAAGATGGAGATCACAAGCACAAGATGATGATGGCCATATCATATCACTTATATTGATTGCATGTGATGTTTATCCTTTTATACATCTTATCTTGCTTTGATTGACGGTAGCATTATAAGATGATCTCTCACTAAATTATCAAGAAGTGTTCTCCCTGAGTATGCACCGTTGCCAAAGTTCGTCGTGCCCAGACACCACGTGATGATCGGGTGTGATAAGCTCTACGTCCATCTACAACGGGTGCAAGCCAGTTTTGCACACGCAGAATACTCGGGTTAAACTTGACGAGCCTAGCATATGAAGATATGGCCTCGGAACACGGAGACCGAAAGGTCGAGTGTGAATCATATAGTAGATATGATCAACATAATGATGTTCACCATTGAAAACTACTCCATTTCACGTGATGATCGGTTATGGTTTGTTGATTTGGATCACGTGATCACTTAGAGGATTAGAGGGATGTCTATCTAAGTGGGAGTTCTTAAGTAATATGATTAATTGAACTTAAATTTATCATGAACTTAGTCCTGGTAGTATTTTGCAAATTATGTTGTAGATCAATAGCTCACGTTGTTGCTTCCCTGTGTTTATTTTGATATGTTCCTAGAGAAAAATTGTGTTGAAAGATGTTAGTAGCAATGATGCGGATTGGATCCGTGATCTGAGGTTTATCCTCATTGCTGCACAGAAGAATTATGTCCTTGATGCACCGCTAGGTGACGGACCTATTGCAGGAGCAGATGCAGACGTTATGAACATTTGGCTAGCTCAATATGATGACTACTTGATAGTTTAGTGCAGCATGCTTAATGGCTTAGAATCGGGACTTCAAAGACGTTTTGAACATCATGGAGCATATGAGATGTTCCAGGAGTTGAAGTTAATATTTCAAGCAAATACCCAAGTTGAGAGATATGAAGTCTCCAACAAGTTCTAGAGCTAAAAAGATGGAAGAGAATCGCTCAACTAGTGAGCATGTGCCCAGATTGTCTGAGTACTACAATCGCTTGAATCAAGTGGGAGTTAATCTTCCAGATAAGATAGTGATTGACAGAATTCTCTAGTCACCATCACCAAGTTAGTAGAACTTCGTGATGAACTATGATATGCATGGGATAACGGAAACGATTCCCAAGCTCTTCGTAATGCGGAAATTGACGAAGGTAGAAATCGAGAATAACATCAAGTGTTGATGATTGACAAGATCACTAGTTTCAAGAAAAGGGCAAAGGGAAGAAGGGGAACTTCAAGAAGAACGGCAAGCAAGTTGCTGCTCAAGTGAAGAAGCCCAAGTCTGATCCTAAGCCTGAGACTAAGTGCTTCTACTACAAAAGGGACTGGTCACTGGAAGTGGAACTACCCCAAGTGATTGGCAGATAAGAAGGATGGCAAAGTGAACATAAGTATATTTGATATACATGTTATTGATGTGTACTTTACTAGTGTTTATAGCAACCCCTCAGTATTTGAGACTAGTTCAGTTGCTAAGATTAGTAACTCGAAACGGGAGTTGCAGAATAAACAAAGACTAGTTAAGGGTGAAGTGACGATGTGTGTTGGAAGTGGTTCCAAGATTGATATGATCATCATCGCACATTCCCTATACTTTCGGGATTAGTGTTGAACCTGAATAAGTGTTATTTGGTGTTTGCATTGAGCATGAATATGATTTGATCATGTTTATTGTAATACGGTTATTCATTTAAGTAAGAGAATAAATTGTTGTTTCGTTTACATGAATAAAACCTTATATGGTTACACACCCAATGAAAATAGTTCGTTGGATCTCGATCATAGTGATACACATAATCATAATATTGAAACCAAAAGATGAAAAGTTAATAATGATAGTGCAACTTATTTGTGGCACTGCCGTTTAGGTCATATTGGTGTAAAGCGCATGAAGAAACTCCATACTGATGGGATTTTGAAATCACTTGATTATGAACCACTTGGTGCTTGCGAACCATGCCTTATGGGCAAGATGACTAAAGACTCCATTCTCCGGAACAATGGAGCGAGCAACTGACTTATTAGAAATAATACATACTGATGTATGCGATCCGATGAGTGTTGAAGCTCGCGGCGGGTATCGTTATTTTCTGACCTTCACATATGATTTGAGCAGATATGGGTATATCTGCTTGATGAAACATAAGTCTGAAACATTTGAAAAGTTCAAAGAATTTCAGAGTGAAGTGAAAAATCATCATGATAAGAAAATAAAGTTTCTACGATCTGATCGCGGAGACAAATATTTGAGTTACGAGTTTGGTCTTCAATTAAAACAATGTGAAATAGTTTCACCACTCACGCCACCTGGAACACCATAGTGTAATGGTGTGTCCGAACATCATAACCATACTTTATTAGATATAGTGCGATCTATGATGTCTCTTACCGATCTACCATTATCGTTTTGGGGTTATGCATTAGAGACAGCTGCATTCACGTTAAATAGGGCACCATCTAAGTCCGTTGAGATGACACAATCTGAACTGTGGTTTGGCAAGAAACCAAAGTTGTCGTTTCTTAAAGTTTGGGACTGCGATGCTTATGTGAAAAAGGTTTCAACATGATAAGCTCGAACCCAAATCGGAGAAGTAAATCTTCATAGGATATCCAAAGGAAACTATTGGATACACCTTCTATCACAGATCCGAAGGCAAGACTTTTGTTGCTAAATTCGGAGTTTTTCTAGAGAAGGAGTTTCTCTCGAAAGAAGTGAGTGGGAGGAAAGTAGAACTTGATGAGGTAACTGTACCTGCTCCCTTATTGGAAAGTAGTTCATCACAGAAATCTGTTCTTGTGACTACTACACCAATTAGTGAGGAAGCTAATGATGATGATCATGTAACTTCAGATCAAGTTACTACCAAATCTCGTAGGTAAACCAGAGTGAGATCCGCACCAGAGTGGTACGGTAATCCTGTTCTGGAAGTCATGTTACTAGACCATGACGAACTTGCGAACTATGAGGAAGCGATGATGAGCCCAGATTCCGCGAAATGGTTTGAGGCCATGAAATCTGAGATATGATCCATGTATGAGAACAAAGTATGGACTTTGGTTGACTTGCCCGATGATCGGCAAGCCATAGAAAATAAATGGATCTTCAAGGGGAAGACGGACGCTGATAGTAGTGTTACTATCTACAAAGCTAGAATTGTCACAAAAGGTTTTCGACAAAGTCCAAGGTGTTGACTACGATGAGATTTTCTCACTCGTATCTATGCTTAAGTCTGTTCGAATCATGTTAGCAATTGCCGCATTTTATGAAATCTGGCAAATGGATAAACAAAACTGCATTCCTTAATGGATTTACTAAACAAGAGTTGTATACGATGCAACTAGAAGGTTTTGTCGATCCTAAAAGTGTTAACTAAATAAGCAAGCTCCAGCGATCCATCTATGGACTGGTGCAAGAATCTCGGAGTTGGAATATACACTTTGATAAGTTGATCAAAGCATATAGTTTTATACAGACTTGCGGTGAAGCCTGTATTTACAAGAAAGTGAGTGGGAGCACTACATCATTTCTGATAAGTATATGTGTATGACATATTGTTGATCGGAAATAATGTAAAATTATTCTGTAAAGCATTAAGGAGTGTTTTAAAGGAGTTTTTCAAAGCAAGACTTCGGTGAAGCTGCTTACATATTGAGTATCAAGATCTATAAAGATAGATCAAGACGCTTGATAAGTTTTTCAATAAGTACATACCTTGACAAGATTTTGAAGTAGTTCAAAATGGAACAGTCAAAGAAAAGGTTTCTTGCCTGTGTTACAAGGTGTGAAGTTGAGTAAGACTCAAAGCCCGACCACGGCAGAAGATAGAAAGAGAATGAAAGTCATTCCCTATGCCTCAGTCATAGGTTCTATAAAGTATGCCATGCTGTGTACCAGATCTATTGTATACCCTACACTTTGTTAAGCAAGGGAATACAATAGTGATCTAAGAGTAGATCACTGGACAGCGGTCAAAATTATCCTTAGTGGAATAAGGAAATATTTCTCAATTATGGAGGTGACAAAAAGGTTCGTCGTAAAAAGTTACGTCGATGCAAGTTTTGACACAGATCTGGATGACTCTAAGTCTCGATCTAGATACATATTGAAAGTGGGAGCAGCAAGCTAGAGTAGCTCCGTGCAGAGCATTGTTGACATAGAAATTCGCAAAATACTTACGGATCTGAATGTGACAGACCCATTGACTAAAATTATCTCACAAGCAAAACATGATCACACCTTAGTACTCTTTGGGTGTTAATCACATATCGAAGTGAACTAGATTACTGACTCTAGTAAACCCTTTGGGTGTTGATCACATATCGATGTGAACTATGGGTGTTAATCACATGGTGATGTGAACTATTGTTGTTAAATCACATGGCGATGTGAACTAGATTATTGACTCTAGTGCAAGTGGGAGACTGAAGGAAATATGCCCTAGAGGCAATAGTTATTATTTATTTCCTTATTTCATGATAAATGTTTATTATTCATGCTATAATTGTATTAACCGGAAACATAATACATGTGTGAATACATAGACAAACAGAGTGTCACTAGTATGCTTCTACTTGACTAGCTCGTTAATCAAAGATGGTTATGTTACCTAACCATAGACAAAGAGTTGTTATTTGATTAACGGGATCACATCATTAGGTGAATGATCTGATTGACATGACCCATTCCATTAGCTTAGCACCCGATCGTTTAGTATGTTGCTATTGCTTTCTTCATGACTTATACATGTTCCTATAACTATGAGATTATGCAACTCCCGTTTACCGGAGGAACACTTTCGGTACTACCAAACGTCACAACGTAACTGGGTGATTATAAAGGAGCATTACAGGTGTCTCCAAAGGTAGATGTTGGGTTGGCGTATTTCAAGATTAGGATTTGTCACTCCGATTGTCGGAGAGGTATCTCTGGGCCCTCTCGGTAATGCACATCAATTAAGCCTTGCAAGCATTGCAACTAAATGAGTTAGTTGCGGGATGATGCATTACAGAACGAGTAAAGAGACTTGCCGGTAACGAGATTGAACTAGGTATTGGAATACCGACGATCGAATCTCGAGCAAGTAACATACCGATGACAAAGGGAACGACGTATGTTGTTATGCGGTCTGACCGATAAAGATCTTCGTAGAATATGTAGGAGCCAATATGGGCATCCAGGTCCCGCTATTGGTTATTGACCGGAGACGTGTCTCGGTCATGTCTACATTGTTCTCGAACCCGTAGGGTCCGCACGCTTAAGGTTACGATGACAGTTATATTATGAGTTTATGCATTTTGATGTACTGAAGGTTGTTCGGAGTCCCGGATGTGATCATGGACATGACGATGAGTCTCGAAATGGTCGAGACATAAAGATTGATATATTGGAAGCCTATGTTAGGATATCGGAAGTGTTCCGGGTGAAATCGGGATTTTACCGGAGTACCGGGAAGGTTATCGGAACCCCCCGGGAGCTAAATGGGCCATGATGGGCCTTAGTGGAAAAGAGAAGAGGCAGCCCTACATGGGCTGCACGCCTCCTCCTTCCCCTAGTACTATTAGGACTAGGAGAGGTGGCCGGCCCCCTCTCTCTCTTTTCCCCCTCCGCGAATCCTATTCCAACTAGGATTGGGGGGGGATCCTACTCCCAGAGGGAGTAGGACTCTCCTGGCGCGCCACACCTTGGCCAGCCAGCCTCCCCCCTCTAGTCCTTTATATACTGAGGCAGAGGCACCCTAGAACACACAAGTTGATCCACGTGATCTATTCCTTAGCCGTGTGCGGTGCCCCCAGCCACCATAATCCTCGATAATACTGTAGCGGAGTTTAGGCGAAGCCCTGCTGCTGTAGTACATCAAGATCGTCACCACGCCGTCGTGCTGACGGAACTCTTCCCCGACACTTCGCTGGATCGGAGTCCGGGGATCGTCATCGAGCTGAACGTGTGCTCGAACTCGGAGGTGCCGTAGTTTCGGTGCTTGATCGGTTGGATTGTGAAGACGTACGACTACTTCCTCTACGTTGCGTCAACGCTTCCACAGTCGGTCTGCGTGGGTATGTAGACAACACTCTCCCCTCTCGTTGCTATGCATCACATGATCTTGCGTGTGCGTTGGAAATTTTTTGAAATTACTACGAAACCTAACAATAGTTTCCCAATATTCACACATTTTTTTACTTAGAACAATTTGATTAACTATAGTTTTTTTATAAATCCAACTGGAAACTTAAGCTGTAGATGTTATCCATGCATGTTGACCCTTTTTTAAATTACTCATCTAAACAAATTGACAGTAGTAAGCTGTATATATTACACATGCAGTTGCCTATAAAGTAAACATGAGTTGCCAATTTTTATGAACATGCGTGTGTTTTCCCACCTTTTTACCAGATAAGGCTTCAGCAGATGATCTGGAACACACAAGAGATAAGGAACAGATTCAACAAGAAAAATCACTTGGATCGAAAAGACATGGTCAGTAGGATCTTTTGTTTTTTACATCATTTTTTCTCTACATGCGACCGCCCTTTTCTTTGCCTTCCTCGAGCACACATTCATAGGATGTTGTTCTCACTTCATCTTCTTCCTTTTTTTTCACCCACATCATGCAGATAATGTTTCCAATTCTAGAAAACTTAGACAGTGCAAAACTAGTAACAGGGAACCACTACTGGTTGTTTAATGTCAACATACGGGGTCGGAGGTTCGTAGTCCTTGAATCATGGAGAACTCTAGCAAAGAGCAAAACCTTGGATGAGAATGCTAGGCTGATCGCAGCAACAGTGCGTTCCTTATGGGATGAGCACTACCCTGATTCCCGTGTGAAGTTGGATGCCTTTAGCTTGAAAGAGATCAATGTCCCGAAACACGACAATGAGTAAGTGTTTTAGTCAGCATCCATGCCATCGTACATGTTCAAGAAACGCATTTGTCCCTCATATTTTTCTAGTTTTCTTTCTCAGTTCAAATTTTTTTCTTCATCATACTATGATTACAACTTGACTGCATCTTTTTTTCGAATTGCAATGTATGATTGCGGGATTTTTGCTGCAACATTAGCAAATCTTTGGGATGCTAGGGTCGTGCCAAACTTTGGTCCTAGCAATATCAGCAACATCAGAAGGATCTTGACAAGCGCGCTAGTAAATACTGATGATAACAAGGCACTATGGCGTGATATCCTCAAGCTCTCAACCTGAGAGGTGGCTAGCTTCAAGGTTTTTTTGCTTGAAACCATACATGCTTTTTTTACATTTTTTTGAATGCATGTTTAAATGTTCAATGTTTTTTGTCATCACTTGTCCAGAATAGATAGAAATATCAATACATATTAGTTGCTCAAGAATGTAGGAGCAGACATTTCCCCTACGCGTTTAGCATTTGATAAATATGTTCCATAGTAGCGCTTTTTAGAGGTTTTTAGTTGAAAGAAATTAACAACTAGTTAATGAATAACGATTACTAAAAGGGTGTAACCTTAAAAAGTAATTCTTATAGCAGAACAAATGGTCGCAAAATATGTTTCTAAAAGCATGAGGCAATTGTATTGCAGCGTTCAACCTTTCACACACCAGAAGCAACCATAGTTTTTGTAAACTCATAATTAAAACACAAAATAGCAGCAAAAATGTGTTGCATCAGCCATTGCAAACACAAGCCCTTTTCTTCAGCAGAATAGATCGCCTCCCTGACTTCACTGCCTTTTTATCCATCTCAAACCAACCGCCCTGGGCAACTTGCAGCATTGTGGTCAACTGGACTACAAAAGGAACATTTGCTTTTTTCTTTTTGGATGCAACTCAAGTGCTGACTCAAGCCGTTTAGATTTCACATGCCCTTTAGTGGTTGACTTAGGTGGATCCCTAGGAACTCCTGCAATTGGTGCAGACCCACTTGGCACTGGTGTAGGATCAACAGATGGAGTTGTACGACTATCAGGAGGTGGCATATGAGCACTAGTTGCTATTGGAGGGGCGCCATGCCCTGGATGAGCAGGCATTTTGGCCTTCTTTTTCTTGCACTTGTTGAAATGGTTAAGCTCTGTGCGCGCCGCTCTCATGTGTTTCTTCAGAATTGCGGTAGTAGCATCTGACCCACTAGCAACCCGAGCAAGACTAGAAAAATCCATTGACAAGTTTATATGATGGAGTTGCTTTTTTGACGCCGGTGGCATCTCGTCAGGATCTGGCTCAACAGCAGATGCTGCTCCTG
This sequence comes from Triticum aestivum, assembly GCF_018294505.1. NCBI lineage: Eukaryota > Viridiplantae > Streptophyta > Magnoliopsida > Poales > Poaceae > Triticum > Triticum aestivum. The sequence goes on along the minus strand of NC_057809.1, from coordinate 50,445,433 downwards.
TAATTGCTTGTTGTGTCCACCTTCTAAGTATGTATCTCCCAGGTATTACATCAACCCCAAGATGTGTAAAAAATTTCAAAATGTGGCAACACAACATTCCATCTTTACACATCTTGTAGCACTCACAATTGTATTCTTCAGCAGCAGCTTCCACTGTCACGAAATAGCTCCTATCACCATAACCAGCCACCCATCCTTCGTTGTTTGGATAAAGCTCATACACATGGTCACCATGGGGACGCACATTGTATCTCCCAATTAACTCAAACTTGGTACAAAATTTGTGGTAAATGTCTCTAGTGTAGGACTTATAAGCTTGCTTCTCAATTGGAAAATTGGACCACAACTCAACCTGTTGGTGGTCTGTCCTGTAGTCATCCCACCCTCTCGGACAAGCACATGCGTCTGAATCTTCTCATATTGTTTCACAAAGTTTAACACAGAGTTGTGGGGGTTAACATAACGCTTCAGGACAGCATTGAATCCTTCACTACGTTGTGTTGATTGCAAGAAAGGGAAAAACCTATGTTTGAAGTAACATGGCACAAACATAGTTCGGTACTCATAGAGCTTATCAAAGTGAGTGCCAGCAACAACTGGCCACTTCAGCACAAAAGCAGCCCACTTACTCTCAAACTCTTCTGGAGTGAAGCTGAAGTCAATGCAATCATTGAAATCAGCTGACATTCATGGGTTTCTCCCCAACATGCCACCTAGTTTTTCTTGGGATTTTTTCATAATATGCCAACGACATCGATGGTGCACAGTAGTAGGGAAGATGTTTTCAATGGATTGCGCCATCGCACCATCTTGGTCAGTGACTATATTATCAGGTGCTCGACCATGCATTGCTTCAAGGAATGTTCCAAATAGCCAATCAAAGCTGGTCTCCAACTCTTGCCTAACAAAGCCACAACCTAACATGAACGACTGGCCATGTCGATTGATCCCAATGAATGGAGCAAATGGCATGTTGTACATGTTAGTCATGTACATTGTATCAAAACATATGCAATCATGATAAGCATCACTGTATGCCTTCTGTGCTGGACCATCAACCTAGAAAATATTCTCAACCCTGTCCTCTGCATCATACTTAACCTTGTAGAAGAAATCAGGATCTGTCTTCTGCATCTTTTCAAAGTAGGCAACTGTCTCAATCAAATCACCCTCCTTCGTTGCATTTCTGTTCAAGTTTGACTTGAGGTTTGTGACGTGCGTGTTATTATAAGGAACAATCAGCTCTGTGCTATAGTATTCTGACATAATGTTCATCATTCGCCCTACGCATGAAAAAAACAAGGCAACTCAGGTGACAACTATAAGCAAATAAACCCATATATGAAAGCAACTATAGGCAACAAAAGATTTTACAATTCAGGGGAACAATCAGATATGCAACATAGTACTCTTTCAACATAATGCGCATCATTCGTCTTGTGCGGAAAAAAGTAGGCATATCTTGACATGTTAAGCAATCAAGTCTTAAGTAGGAAGCAACTAACACCTAATTATTAAAGTATTTGTTTTAGTAATCAAAACAAGCAACAAAACACTAGTGGGGTAATATGAACTCAAACTAACACCTAATTCATGGGTTTCGCAATAGGCAAGCAACTGTCACATACTTGAACTCAAGTTGCAGTTATGAAGGTTTGTTAGAAACAACCTCTCTTCTGGAGGAATGCCTTGGTGCGACCGCAAATATTTAGATAAAGATGGTTTGTCAACCAACGGATGGTTATGCTCAGAAATGTAGTAAGTCACCTCCCACCGACCATCAATGAATTTTACTATCATCTTGGCATTGCACCCTGTTGGTATTATTTTCTCTCTTTTCTGTTTCTTGGTCTTCTTCTTTTGCTCAGCAGCATCATCAACAAATATGATAACATTGTCTTCTCCATCATCATCATCTGCACCTCCATGAGGATCTTCAACTCCACAAGGATCCGCAGTCTTACCACCTGTGTCTTCATTTTTTGGTTTCCTGAACATGTTGCAGACAAATTGATACTTCTCCATTTGACCAGTGATATCAGACCTCCTCGAAGTGTTCATTTTGATTGAAAAACCCTTTTGCAAAGCATAAGCATTGTAGTGCTCTCTGGCACCTTCCAAAGTGTCAAACCTCATGCCCAATGAAGGCTCTTTTGGCGGAGACCATGCTTCATCATCATTGTCAGCACCCTCTCCTGCACCTTCATGCCCAATAGCCCCCCCTGTTGCACCCAACGTATCTGTAGCATCAAGGGTGTGCTCCTCTATTTGGACTGCTTCATCCTCAGCACCAACATTTTTCCGTGTGACCGAAGGATTAGGAGATTCAGCGACAAATTCCACAGTAGTTGCCCCACCCACACGTGTAGTAGGTTGCGTGTAGAACAATGGGTTACTAGTTTGCACCAACCCAACACTTGGTGGCAACTCGTCTTGATCATCATCTGGCAACTCATTAAGATCAATCATCTCCACCCCTGTATAATATTGTTGGAATAAAGACAGAGAAGTACATGAGTTATTATTTTCTAACACGAGGTACCACGTTTTGCTTGTTGAATTACACAAGCATTCAAAAATGAACTAGTTAGTGGGTCAGAAGCAACTACTGAACACTTATACAACAACAATGTAGCAATCAGGAGCAACATTGGAATTTTTTTACTTATGTATCTACCCTTATTTGTTTTCCAGGAGGAGAGTAACCAAGAGCAACAATTGCATGACAAAGCTCATTTTTCTATATTTTCCGGTCTGAAGATAAAGCAGGATAGCATAAATCATGATGTTTCTCTATTTAGAAACCATTGGCTGGCCAATTTGTTGGAAATGAAGAAACCATACTGTACTAGTAGTTCCGAATGCTTGTTGAATTTTTTCAGTCCCATGAATGTTGTTCACTGTTTGTTCGTTTATCTACAATGAAGTGATGCTTTTTTTGTTGTACCCAAAGTGGATGAAATACACATGTGGATCCTCCTTTGTCTGGCATATTTCATTTTTTCAGGGGGAAATTCGATCTAGATTTTTGTTTTGAAGGAGTCTAGCAAAAGTATCATGCATGAAGAACATATCAAAAAATCAAAACAACAAGCTCAAAAGGTACTATCTCATAATCTTTTTCTCCTACTAGTTGTGGCACATCTAATTTTTCCTGCTTTATTTTTTATTTCCGCACCAAGTTGCTTGCCGTGACACATCTAATTGTCTGAATGAAAGCATGCAGACTTGGTTAAATTCAATCAAGTCCCTTTGCTTACTAGCACACCTACTATCGCCTACCCTCCTTATGCAGAATTGCTTTTTCAGTTGTCCATGGACTGTATGCCCAATAAAGTCTGTGTTACTAGATATTTGCAGCGCAAGCATGGACCCTGATATGTCTCCAACGTATCTATAATTTTTGATTGCCCCATGCTATATTATCTACTGTTTCGTACTATATTGGGCTTTATTTTCCACTTTTATATTATTTTTGGGACTAACCTATTAACCGGAGGCCCAGCCCAGAATTGCTGTTTTTTTGCCTATTTCAGTGTTTCGAAGAAATGGAATATCAAACGGAGTCCAAACGGAATGAAACCTTCGAAAACGTGATTTTCTCACCGAACGTGATCTAGGAGACTTGGACCCTACGCCAAGGCATCAGAGAGGCGGTCACGAGGGTGGGGGGGCGCCCCCCTTAGGGCGCGCCCCTGCCTCGTGGGCCCCTTGATGCTCCACCGACGTACTCCTTCCTCCTATATATACCTACATACCCCCAAACGAATAGATACGGAGTCAAAAACCTAATTCCACCGCTGCAACTTTCTGTATCCACGAGATCCCATCTTGGGGCCTGTTCCGGAGCTCCGTCGGAGAGGGCCGTCATCACGGAGGGCTTCTACATCATCATAGCCTCTCCGATGAAGTGTTAGTAGTTTACCTCAGACCTTCGGGTCCATAGTTAGTAGCTAGATGTCTTCTTCTCTCTTTTTGGATCTCAATACAAAGTTCTCCCCCTCTCTTGTGGAGATCTATTCGATGTAATCTTCTTTTTGCGGTGTGTTTGTTGAGATCGATGAATTGTGGGTTTATGATCAAGTCTATCTATGAATAATATTTGATTCTTCTCTGAATTCTTTTATGTATGATTGGTTATCTTTGCAAGTCTCTTTGAATTATCCGTTTGGTTTGGCCAACTAGATTGGTAGTTCTTGCCATGGGAGAAGTGCTTAGCTTTGGGTTCGATCTTGCGGTGTCCTTTCCCAGTGACAGAAGGGGCAGCAAGGCACGTATTGTATCATTGCCATCGAGGATAACAAGATGGGGTTTATTTCATATTGCATGCATTTATCTCTCTACATCATGTCATCTTTCTTTAAGGCGTTACTTATTTTTAACTTAATACTCTAGATGCATGCTGGATAGCGGTCGATGAGTGGAGTAATAGTAGTAGATGCAGAATCGTTTCGGTCTACTTGTCACGGACGTGATGCCTATATACATGATCATGCCTAGATATTCTCATAACTATGCTCAATTCTGTAAATTGCTCAACAGTAATTTGTTCACCCACCGTAGAATACTTATGCTCTTGAGAGAAGCCACTAGTGAAACCTATGGCCCCCGGGTCTATTCTCATCATATCAATCTCCATCACTTTAATCTTGTTTTGCTTTTTTACTTTGCCTTTACTTTTTACTTTGCATCTTTATACCAAAAATACCAAAAATATTATATCTATCAGATCTCACTCTCGTAAGTGACCGTGAAGGGATTGACAACCCCTAATCGCGTTGGTTGCGAGTAGCTATCGTTTTGTGCAGGTACGAGGGACTTGAGCGTGGCCTCCTACTGGATTGATACCTTGGTTCTCAAAAACTGAGGGAAATACTTACGCTACTTTGCTGCATCATCCCTTCCTCTTCGGGGAAAACCAACGCAAGCTCAAGAGGTAGCAAGAAGGATTTCTGGCGCCGTTGTCGTGGAGTCTACGCAAAAAGTCAACATACAAAGTACCCATCACAATCCCTATCTCTCGCATTACATTATTTGCCATTTGCCTATCGTTTTCCTCCCCCCCCACTTCACCCTTGCCGTTTTATTCGCCCTCTCTTTCTCTATCTATCTATCCTCCCTCTCCTTTCCGCTTGCCTTTTCGTTTGCTTGTGTGCTAGTTTGTTTGCTTGTCGTCATGGCTAGTCTCATATCTTCTCCGTTGTCTCCCGAGAGTGAAGTTCTAAATTTTAAACAAAGGGAGGGAGAAAATCTAAAAGATGCTTGGTATAGAATTTGCAATGCTTAAAATAGATCTACCAGGAAGAAATCTACCTTAGTTCTTCTCTGCAATTTTTATGTAGGTGTTAATCCTTGGTATAGATATATCCTCGATACCATTACCGGAGGGAACTTCTTGGGTAGCCATACTTTCGATTCTTATAATGCTATGTTAAATTTATTTGGCTCACCACCTCTTTTGGTTAATGGAACCATGTTAACTTTGGAGCATGTTATGCAAAGACTTGAAATTATTGAAAATAAAGTTGCTACTATTGAATCAATTGAAAATCTAGATAAAAAGATCCACAATCAAATTACTCAATATGGATCTAAGGTAGGAATGACTTTGAAAAATATTAAGGAAAAGGAACCCATAGTTAATGAGAAGATGAACTTAGATTCTACTAGAATTGATAAACTTGAGGGTATCATTACAAACTTGGGAACCGCTTTTTCTTTCATAAATAATACTCCAAGTCCTCCTACTAAAATTGCCAAGCTTATGTATGTTCCTTAAAATAAGGGTGAATCATCTAAGGAAACTGCGGATCTTAAATCTATAAGTATTCATCTCAATCTTTTTGATATCATTAAGGAACCAATTGCTACAAATGAATTTTTCGATCTTGTGCCTAAAAGTTTAATAATCACTAGAAAGAAAGAAATTCCTAAGGGAAACAGATGCCTCATCGAAGAATTGCCAACCAAAGATGGCAATACCTAGATCTATCCTCGCTTTTATGCCTAGCTAGGGGAGTTAAACGATAGCGCTTGTTCGGAGGCAACCCAATTTTATTTTTATTCCTTGCTTTTTTACCCTGCTTAGTAATAAATAAATTATTTAGCCTCTGTTTTGGTTGTCTTTTTTTGTGTTTAATTAGTGTTTGTGCCAAGTAGAACCATTGGGAAGACTTGGGGAAAGTCTTGTTGAACTTGCTGTAAAAAACAGAAACTTTAGCGCTCACGAGAAATGCTGTCATTTTTATTTGAAGAGTGCTATTTAGTTAATTATTTTTGCAGATTATTAATAGATAAATTCCTCACGTCCATCAATTTATATTAGAATTTTTGGGGTTCTAGATCTTGCGCTAGCTACAGATTACTACAGACTGTTCTGTTTTTGACAGATTCTGTTTTTCGTGTGTTGTTTGCTTATTTTGATTAATCTATGGCTAGTAAAATAGTTTATAACCAATAGAGAAGTTAGAATACAGTACGTTTAACACCAATATAAATAAAGAATGAGTCCATTACATTACCTTGAAGTGGTATTTTGTTTTCTTTCGCTAACGGAGCTCACGAGTTTTCTATTTTGAGTTTTGTGTTGTGAAGTTTTCAAGTTTTGGGTGAATTCTTTTGATGGATCATGGAACAAGGAGTGGAAAAAGCCTAAACTTGGGGATGCCCATGGCACCCCCAAGATAATCCAAGGACACCAAAAATTCAAAGCTTGGGGATGCCCTGGAAGGCATCCCCTCTTTCGTCCACTTCCATCGGTAATTTACTTGGAGCTATATTTTTATTCACCAACATGATATGTGTTTTGCTTGGAGCATCTTGTATTATTTGTGTCTTTTTTTGTTAGTATGCCACAATCATCCTTGCTGTAGACACCTTTTGAGAGAGCCATACATGAATTAAAATTTGATAGAATGCTCTATGTGCTTCACTTATATCTTTTGAGCTAGATAATTTTGCTCTATGCGCTTCACTTATATATTTTGAGCGCTATAATTTTGCTCTATGTGCTTCACTTGGATATTTTAGAGCACGGTGGTGGATTTGTTTTAAAGAAACTATTGATCTCTCTTGCTTCACTTAAATTAATTTGAGAGTCTCTTAATAGCATGGTAATTTGCCTAATAATAATATGCTTGGTATTCAAGATTTGGTTTCTTTTGAGTGTGTTGAATACTAAGAAAAGATTGAAGCATGATAATTGTTTTGAGATATGGAGGTGATAATATTAAAGTCATTCTAGTTGAGTAGTTGTGAATTTAAAGAATACTTGTGTTAAAGTTTGTGATTCCCGTAGCATGCACGTATGGTGAACCGTTATGTGATGAAGTCGGATCATGATTTATTTATTGATTGTCTTCCTTATGAGTGACGGTCGGGGACGAGCGATGGTATTTTCCTACCAATCTATCCCCCTAGGAGCATGTGCGTAATACTTTGCTTTGATAACTTCTAGATTTTTGCAATAAGTATATGAGTTCTTTATGACTAATGTTGAGTCCATGGATTATACGCACTCTCACCCTTCCACCTTTGCTAGTCTCTCTAATACCACACACCTTTCGCCGGTATCATACACCTACCATATACCTTCCTCAAAACAGCCACCATACCTACCTATTATGGCATTTCCATAGCCATTCCGAGATATATTGCCATGCAACTTTCCACCATCTAGTTCATCATGACACATCCATCATTGTCATATTGCTTAGCATGATCATGTAGTTGACATAGTATTTGTGGCAAAGCCACCATTCATAATTCTTTCATACTTGTCACTCGTGATTCATTGCATATCCCGGTACACCGCCGGAGGCATCCATATAGAGTCATACTTTGTTTTAGAATTGAGTTGTAATCATTGAGTTGTAAATAAATAGAAGTGTGATGATCATCATTCAATAGAGCATTGTCCCAAAACAAAGAGAGAAAGGCCAAAGAAAAAAAGAAGGCCAAAAAAGAGAAAATAAATAAAAAGGGGCAATGCTACTATCCTTTTACCACACTTGTGCTTCAAAGTAGAACCATGATCTTCATAGTAGAGAGTCTCTCATGTTATCACTTTCATATACTAGTGGGAATTTTACATTATAGAACTTGGCTTGTATATTCCAATGATGGGCTTCCTCAATTTTCCCTAGGTCTTCATGAGCAAGCAAGTTGGATTCACACCCACTTAGTTTTTTTTGAGCTTTCATATACTTATAGCTCTAGTGCATCCGTTGCATGGCAATCCCTACTCCCTCACATTGATATCTATTGATGGGCATCTCCATAGCCCGTTGATACGCCTAGTTGATGTGAGACTATCTTCCCCTCCTTTTTGTCTTCTCCACAACCACCATTCTATTCCACCTATAGTGCTATATTCATGGCTCACGCTCATGTATTGCGTGAAAATTGAAAAAGTTTTGATAAATTTAGAGTATGAAACAATTGCTTGACTTGTCATCGGGGTTGTGCATGATTTAAATACTTTGTGTGGTGAAGATAGAGCATAGCCAGACTATATGATTTTGTAGGGATAACTTTCTTTGGCCATATTATTTTGAGAAGACATAATTGCTTTGTTAGTATGCTTGAAGTATTATTATTTTTATGTCAATATAAACTTTTGTCTTAAATCTTTCGAATCTCAATATTCATATCACAATTAAGAAGATTTGCATTGAAATTATGCCAAGTAGCACTCCGCATCAAAAATTCTCTTTTTATCATTTACCTACTCGAGGATGAGCAGGAATTAAGCCTGGGGATGCCTAATACGTTTCCAACGTATCTATAATTTTTTATTGCTCCATGCTATATTATCTACTATTTTGGACTATATTGGGCTTTATTTTCCACTTTAATATTATTTTTGGGACTAACCTATTAACTGGAGGCCCAGCCCAGAATTGCTGTTTTTTTGCCTATTTCAGTGTTTCGAAGAAACGGAATATCAAACGGAGTCCAAACGGAATAAAACCTTCGGAAACGTGATTTTCTCACCGAACGTGATCCAAAAGACTTGGACCCCTTCTCCGACGTACTCCTTCCTCCTATATATACCTACGTACCCCCAAACGAATAGATACGGTGCCAAAAACCTAATTCCGCCGCCGCAACTTTCTGTAGCCACGAGATCCCATCTTGGGGCCTGTTCCGGAGCTCTGCCGGATAGGGCCGTCATCACGGAGGGCTTCTACATCATCATAGCCTCTCCATTGAAGTGTGAGTAGTTTACCTCAGTCCTTCGGGTCCATAGTTAGTAGCTAGATGGCTTCTTATCTCTTTTTGGATCTCAATACAAAGTTCTCCCCCTCTCTTGTGGAGATCTATTCGATGTAATCTTCTTTTCGCAGTGTGTTTGTTGAGATCGATGAATTATGGGTTTATGATCAAGTCTATCTATGAATAATATTTGAATCTTCTCTGAATTCTTTTATGTATGATTGGTTATCTTTACAAGTCTCTTCGAATTACCCGTTTGGTTTGGCCAACTAGATTGGTAGTTCTTGCCATGGGAGAAGTGCTTAGCTTTGGGTTCGATCTTGCGGTGTCCTTTCCCAGTGACAGAAGGGGCAGCAAGACACGTATTGTATCGTTGCCATCGAGGATAACAAGATGGGGTTTATTTCATATTGCATGGATTTATCTCTCTACATCATGTCATCTTGCTTAAGGCGTTACTCTGTTTTTAACTTAATACTCTAGATGCATGCTGGATAGCACTCGATGAGTGGAGTAATAGTAGTAGATGCAGAATCATTTCGGTCTACTTGTCACGGACGTGATGCCTATATACATGATCATGCCTAGATATTCTCATAACTATGCTCAATTCTGTCAATTGCTCAACAGTAATTTGTTCACCCACCCTAGAATACTTATGCTCTTAAGAGAAGCCACTAGTGAAACCTATGGCCCCCGGGTCTATTCTCATCATATCAATCTCCATCACTTTAATCTTGTTTTTTACTTTGCCTTTACTTTTTACTTTGCATCTTTATACCAAAAATACCAAAAATATTATATCTATCAGATCTCACTCTCGTAAGTGACCGTGAAGGGATTGACAACCCCTAATCGCGTTGGTTGCGAGTAGCTATCGTTTTGTGTAGGTACTGTTGGAGAACGTAGCAGAAATTCAAAATTTTCCTACGTGTCACCAAGATCTATCTATGGAGAAACCAGCAACGAGGGGAAGGAGAGTGCATCTACATACCCTTGTAGATCGCTAAGCGGAAGCGTTCAAGTGAACGGGGTTGATGAAGTTGTACTCGTCGTGATTCAAATCACCGATGATCAAGTGCCGAACGCACGGCACCTCCGCGTTCAACACACGTACAACCCGATGATGTCTCCCACGCCTTGATCCAGCAAGGAGAGAGGAAGAGGTTGAGGAAGACTCCATCCAACAGCAGCACAATGGCGTGGTGGTGGTGGAGGAGCGTGGCAATTCCGCAGGGCTTCGCCAAGCACCATGGGAGAGGAGGAGGAGGAAGAGAGGCAGGGCTGCACCAAGAGGAGAAGTTCTCCTGTCCTATGGGCAGCCCCAGGCCTCTATTTATATAGGGGAGAAGGGGGTTGTGCCCCCTTTAGGGTTTCCCACCCCAAGGGGTGCGGCCAGCCCTAGATGGGACTTGGGGAGGCGGCCAAGAGGGGGAGAGAGGGGAGGCGCCCACTAGGTGGGCCTTAAGGCCCATCTGGACTAGGGTTTGCCCCCTCCCACTCTCCCTTGCGCCTTGGCCCCTTGTGGGGGGCGCACCAGCCCACCTAGGGGCTGGTCCCCTCCCACACATGGCCCACGCAGCCTTCTGGGGCAGGTGGCCCCACTTGGTGGACCCCCGGGACCCTCCCGATGGTCCCGGTACAATACCGATATCGCTCGAAACTTTTCCGGTGACCAAAACAGGACTTCACATATATAAATCTTTACCTCCGGACCATTCCGGAACTCCTCGTGACGTCCGGGATCTCATCCGGGACTCCTAACAACATTCGGTAACCACATACAAGCTTCCTTTATAACCCTAGCATCATCGAACCTTCAGTGTGTAGACCCTACGGGTTCGGGAGACATGTAGACATGACCGAGACGTTCTCCGGTCAATAACCAACAGCGGGATCTGGATACCCATGATGGCTCCCACATGTTCCACGATGATCTCATCGGATGAACCACGATGTCAAGGACTTAATCAATCCCGTATTCAATTCCCTTTGTCTATCGGTATGTTACTTGCCCGAGACTCGATCGTCGGTATCCAATACCTTGTTCAATCTCGTTACCGGCAAGTCACTTTACTCGTTCGGTAACACATCATCCCGTGATCAACTCCTTGGTCACATTGCGCATATGATGATGTCCTACCGAGTGGGCCCAGAGATACCTCTCCGTTTACACGGAGTGACAAATCCCAGTCTCGATCCGCATAAAACAATAGATACTTTCGGAGATACCTGTAGTGCACCTTTATAGTCACCCAGTTACGTTGTGACGTTTGATACACCCAAAGCAGTCCTACGGTATCCAGGAGTTACACGCTCTCATGGTCGAAGGAAGAGATACTTGACATTGGCAAAGCTTTAGCAAACGAACTACACGATCTTTGTGCTAGGCTTAGGATTGGGTCTTGTCCATCACATGATTCTCCTAATGATGTGATCCCGTTATCAACGACATCCAATGTCCATGGTTAGGAAACCGTAACCATCTATTGATCAACGAGCTAGTCAACTAGAGGCTTACTAGGGACATGGTGTTGTCTATGTATCCACACATGTATCTGAGTTTCCTATCAATACAATTATAGCATGGATAATAAAAGATTATCATGAACAAGGAAATATAATAATAATCAATTTATTATTGCCTCTAGGGCATATTTCCAACAGTCTCCCACTTGCACTAGAGTCAATAATCTAGTTCACATCACCATGTGATTAACACTCACAGGTCACATCGCCATGTGACCAATACCCAAGAGTTTACTAGAGTCAGTAGTCTAGTTCACATCACTATGTGATTAACACTCAATGAGTTTTATGTTTGATCATGTTGCTTGTGAGAGAGGTTTTAGTCAATGGGTCTGAACCTTTTAGATCCGTGTGTGCTTTACAAATCTCTATGTCGTCTCCTAGATGCAGCTACCACGCTCTATTTGGAGCTATTCCAAATAACTGTTCTACTTGGAGCTATTCTAAATTATTGCTCCATTATATGTATCCGGTCTCTCTACTCAGAGCTATCCGGATAGGTGTCAAGCTTGCATCAACATAACCCTTTATGACGAACTCTTTTACCACCTCCATAATCGAGAAAATTCCTTAGTCCACTAGTTACTAAGGATAACTTTGACCGCTGTCCTGTGAGCCATTCTTGGATCACTCTTGTACCCCTTGACTGACTCATGGCAAGGCACACTTCAGGTGCGGTACACAGCATAGCATACTGAAGAGCCTACGTCTTAAGCATAGGGGACGACCTTCGTCCTTTCTCTCTTTTCTGCCGAGGTCGAGCTTTAAGTCTTAACTTCGTACCTTACAACTCAGACAAGAACTTCTTCTTTGACTGATCCATCTTGAACACCTTCAAGATCATGTTAAGTTATGTGCTCATTTGAAAGTATTATTAAGCATTTTGATCTATCCTTATAGATCTTGATGCTCAATGTTCAAGTAGCTTAATCCAGGTTTTCTATTGAAAAACACCTTTCAAATAACCCTATATGCTTTCTAGAAATTCTACATCATTTCTGATCAACATATACTCATCAGAAATTCTATAGTGCTCCCACTCACTTCTTTGGAAATACAAGTTTCTCATAAACTTTGTACAAACCCAAAATCTTTGATCATCATCAAAGCATACATTCCAACTCCGAGATGCTCACTCCAGTCCTTAGAAGGATTGCTGGAGCTTTGCATACTTATTAGCATCTTACGGGATTGACAAAACCTTCCGGTTGTATCACATACAACCTTTCCTCAAGAAAATCATCGAGGAAACATTGTTTTGACATCCTATCTGCAAGATTTCATAAATAATGCAGTAATCGCTAATATAATTCCAACAGACTCTTAGCATCACTACGAGTGAGAAAATCTCATCGTAGTCAACTCCTTGAACTTGTCGGAAAACATCTTAACAACAAGTCGAGCTTTCTTAATGGTGACATTTACCATCATTGTCCGTCTTCCTTTTGAAATCCATCTGTACTCATTAGCCTTACGACCATCGAGCCGTTCTGCCAAAGTCTACACTTTGTTTTCATACATGGATCCTCTCTCGGATTTTATGGCCTCAAGCCATTTATCGGAATCCGGGCCCACCATCGCTTCTCCATAGCTCATAGGTTCATTGTTGTCTAGCAACATGACTTCCAAGACAGGATTACCGTACCACTCTGAAGTAGTACGTATCCTTGTCACCCTACGAGGTACAGCAGTGACTTGATCCGAAACTTCATGATCACTATCATAAGCTTCCACTTCAATTGGTGTAGGTGACACAGGAACAACTTCCTGTGCCCTGCTACACACTGGTTGAAGTGATGGTTCAATAACCATATCAAGTCTCCACCATCCTCCCACTCAACTCTTTCGAGAGAAACCTTTCCTCGAGAAAGGACCCGATTCAAGAAACAATCCATATTGCTTTCGGATCTGAATTAGGAGGTATACCCAACTGTTTTGGGTGTCCTATGAAGATGCATTTTATCCGCTTTGGGTTCGAGCTTAATCCTGAAACTTTTTCACATAAGCGTCGCAGCCCCAAACCTTTAAGAAACGACAACTTAGGTTTCTCTAAACCATAATTCATACGGTGTCATCTCATCGGAATTACGTGGTGCCCTATTTAAAGTGAATGTGGTTGTCTCTAATGCCTAACCCATGAACGATAGTGGTAATTTGATAAGAGACATCATGGTACGCACCATATCCAATAGGGTGCAACTATGATGTTCGGACATACCATCACACTATGGTGTTCCAGGCGGTATTAATTGTGAAACAATTTCCACAATGTCTTAATTGTGTGCCAAAACTCGTAACTCAGTTATTCATCTCTATGATCATATCATAGACATTTTATCCTCTTGTCACAATGATCTTCTACTTCACTCTGAAATTATTTGAACCATTCAATAATTCAGACTTGTGTTTCATCAAGAAAATATTCTCAACATCTACTTGAATCATCTGTGAAGTAAGAACATAACGATATTCACTGCATGCCTCAGCACTCATTGGACTGCACACATCAAAATGTGTTGCTTCCAACAAGTTGCTATCTTGTTCCATTTTACTGAAACCGAGGCTTTTCAGTCATCTTGCCTATGTGGTATGATTTGCATATCTCAAGTGATCCAAAATCAAGTGAGTCTAAACGATCCATCTGCATGGAGTTTCTTCATGCGTATACACCAATAGACATGGTTCGCATGTCTCAAACTTTTCAAAAATGAGTGAGTCCAAAGATCCATCAACATGGAGCTTCTTCATGCATTTTATACCGATATGACTTACGTGGCAGTGCCACAGGTAAGTGGTACTATCATTACTATCTTATATCTTTTGGCATGAAAATGTGTATCACTACGATCGAGATTCAATAAACCATTCAGGTTTAATACTAATCTTGATGGTAGAGGGAGCGTGCGATGTTTGATCACATCAAACTTGGAAACACTTCCAACACATATCGTCAGCTCACCTTTAGCTAGTCTCCTTTTATTTCGTAGCTTTTATTTCGAGTTACTAACACTTAGCAACCGAACCGGTATCTTAATACCCTGGTGCTACTAGGAGTACTAGTAAAGTACACATTAACATAATGTATATCCAATATACTTCTATTGACCTTGCCAGCCTTCTCATCTACCAAGTATCTAGGGTAATTCTGCTCTAGTGACTATTCCCCTTATCACAGAAGCACTTAGTTTCGGGTTTGGGTTCAACCTTGGGTTTCTTCACTAGAGCAGCAGCTGATTTGCCGTTTCATGAAGTATCCCTTCTTGCCCTTGCCCTTCTTGAAACTAGTGGTTTCACCAACCATCAACAATTGATGCTCCTTCTTGATTTCTACTTTCGCAGTGTCAAACATCGCGAATACCTCAAAGGATCATCATATCTATCCCTGATATGTTATAGTTCATCACGAAGCTCTAGTAGCTTGGTGGCAATGTCTTTGGAGAAACATCACTATCTCATCTGGAAGATCAACTCCCACTCGATTCAAGTGATTGTTGTGCTCAGACAATCTGAGCACAAGCTCAACGATTGAGCTTTTCTCCCTTAGTTTGCAGGCTAAGAAAATCGTCGGAGGTCTTATACCTCTTGACATGGGCACGAGCCTGAAATCCCAATTTCAGCCCTCGAAGCATCTCATATGTTTCGCGATGTTTCAAAAACGTCTTTCGTGCCTCAACTCTAAACCGTTTAACTGAACTATCATGTAGTTATCAAGACGTGTATGTCCGATGTTCACAACATCCACAAACGACGTTTGGGGTTCAGCACACTGAGCAGTGCATTAAGGACATAAGCTTTCTACTGTCCGCATAATTGCTACTATCAACTTTCAACTATATTTTCTCTAGGAACATATCTAAAACAGTGGAACTAAAGCGCGAGCTTACGACATAATTTGCAAAGGTCTTTTGACTATGTTCAGGATAATTAAGTTCATCTTATGAACTCCCACTCAGATAGACATCCCTCTGGTCATCTAAGTGATTACATGATCCGAGTCAACTAGGCCGTGTCCGATCATCACGTGAGACAGACTAGTCATCATCGGTGAACATCTTCATGTTGATCGTATCTACTATACGACTCATGCTCGACCTTTCGGTCTCCGTGTTCCGAGGCCATGTCTGTACATGCTAGGCTCGTCAAGTTAACCCTAAGTGTTTTCGCTGTGTAAAACTGTCTTACACCCGTTGTATGTGAACGTAAGAATCCATCACACCCGATCATCACGTGGTGCTTAGAAGCGACGAACTGTAGCAACGGTGCACAGTTAGGGGAGAACACTTCTTGAAATTTTGTAAGGGATCATCTTATTTACTACCGTCGTCCTAAGTAAACAAGATGCATAATCATAATAAACATCACATGCAATTATATAGTTGTGACATGATATGGCCAATATCATACAGCTCCATTGATCTTCATCTTCGGGGCTCCATGATCATCTTGTCACCGGCTTGACACCATGATCTCCATCATCATGATCTCCATCATCGTATCTTCATGAAGTTGTCACGCCAACGACTACTTCTACTTCTATGGCTAACGCGTTTAGCAATAAAGTAAAGTAAGTTACATGGCGTTCTTCAATGACACGTAGGTCATACAATAAATAAAGACAACTCCTATGGCTCCTGCCGGTTGTCATACTCATCGACATGCAAGTTGTGAATCCTATTACAAGAACATGATCAATCTCATACATCACATATCATTCATCACATTCTTCTTGGCCATATCACATCACAAAGCATACCCTGCAAAAACAAGTTAGACGTCCTCTAATTGTTGTTTGCATGTTTTACGTGGCTGCTATGGGTTTCTAGCAAGAACATTTCTTACCTACGCAAGACCACAACGTGATATGCCAATTGCTATTTACCCTTCATAAGGACCCTTTTCATCGAATCCGTTTCGACTAAAGTGGGAGAGACTGGCACCCGCTAGCCACCTTATGCACCAAGTGCATGTCAATCGGTGGAACCTGTCTCACGTAAGAGTACGTGTAAGGTTGGTCCGGGCCGCTTCATCCCACAATACCGTCGAAACAAGATTGGACTAGTAACGGTAAGCATATTGAACAACATCAACGCCCACAACTACTTTGTGTTCTACTCGTGCAAAGAATCTACGGAATAGACCTAGCTCTGATACCACTGTTGGAGAACGTAGCAGAAATTCAAAATTTTCCTACGTGTCACCAAGATCTATCTATGGAGAAACCAGCAACGAGGGGAAGGAGAGTGCATCTACATACCCTTGTAGATCGCTAAGCGGAAGCGTTCAAGTGAACGGGGTTGATGAAGTCGTACTCGTCGTGATTCAAATCACCGATGATCAAGTGCCGAACGCACGGCACCTCCGCGTTCAACACACGTACAGCCCGATGACGTCTCCCACGCCTTGATCCAGCAAGGAGAGAGGAAGAGGTTGAGGAAGACTCCATCCAACAGCAGCACAACGGCGTGGTGGTGGTGGAGGAGCGTGGCAATTCTGCAGGGCTTCGCCAAGCACCATGGGAGAGGAGGAGGAGGAAGAGAGGCAGGGCTGCACCAAGAGGAGAAGTTCTCCTGTCCTATGGGCAGCCCCAGGCCTCTATTTATATAGGGGAGAAGGGGGCTGCGCCCCCTTTAGGGTTTCCCACCCCAAGGGGTGCGGCCAGCCCTAGATGGGACTTGGGGAGGCGGCCAAGAGGGGGAGAGAGGGGAGGCGCCCACTAGGTGGGCTTTAAGGCCCATCTGGACTAGGGTTTGCCCCCTCCCACTCTCCCTTGCGCCTTGGCCCCTTGTGGGGGGCGCACCAGCCCACCTAGGGGCTGGTCCCCTCCCACACATGGCCCACGCAGCCTTCTGGGGCAGGTGGCCCCACTTGGTGGACCCCCGGGACCCTCCCGGTGGTCCCGGTACAATACCGATATCGCCCGAAACTTTTCCGGTGACCAAAACAGGACTTCCCATATATAAATCTTTACCTCCGGACCATTCCGGAACTCCTCGTGACGTCCGGGATCTCATCCGGGACTCCGAACAACATTCGGTAACCACATACAAGCTTCCTTTATAACCCTAGCGTCATCGAACCTTAAGTGTGTAGACCCTACAGGTTCGGGAGACATGTAGACATGACCGAGACGTTCTCCGGTCAATAACCAACAGCGGGATCTGGATACCCATGATGGCTCCCACATGTTCCACGATGATCTCATCGGATGAACCACGATGTCAAGGACTTAATCAATCCCGTATTCAATTTCCTTTGTCTATCGGTATGTTACTTGCCCGAGACTCGATCGTCGGTATCCAATACCTTGTTCAATCTCGTTACCGGCAAGTCACTTTACTCGTTCCGTAACACATCATACCGTGATCAACTCCTTGGTCACATTGCGCATATGATGATGTCCTACCGAGTGGGCCCAGAGATACCTCTCCGTTTACACGGAGTGACAAATCCCAGTCTCGATCCGCATAAAACAATAGATACTTTCGGAGATACCTGTAGTGCACCTTTATAGTCACCCAGTTACGTTGTGACGTTTGATACACCCAAAGCACTCCTACGGTATCCAGGAGTTACACGCTCTCATGGTCGAAGGAAGAGATACTTGACATTGGCAAAGCTTTAGCAAACGAACTACACGATCTTTGTGCTAGGCTTAGGATTGGGTCTTGTCCATCACATGATTCTCCTAATGATGTGATCCCGTTATCAACGACATCCAATGTCCATGGTTAGGAAACCGTAACCATCTATTGATCAACGAGCTAGTCAACTAGAGGCTTACTAGGGACATGGTGTTGTCTATGTATCCACACATGTATCTGAGTTTCCTATCAATACAATTATAGCATGGATAATAAACGATTATCATGAACAAGGAAATATAATAATAATCAATTTATTATTGCCTCTAGGGCATATTTCCAACAGGTACGAGGGACTTGAGCGTGGCCTCCTACTGGATTGATACCTTGGTTCTCAAAAACTGAGAGAAATACTTACGCTACTTTGCTGCATCATCCCTTCCTCTTCGGGGAAAACCAACGCAAGCTCAAGAGGTAGCGGACACAACCGTACATAAAGTTGCTTGAGCACATGACATAAGTTGCCAAAATGCCTGGCAATAGTTGCTCACACATAGGGGAATTCTGAGGATTATGACACGGAGTTGCTTGCAAGACATACCAGTTTTTGCCTAAATATATCCAGTCTTTCGCATTACTAGTACAACTATTGTCGCCTACCCCCCATATGCAGGATAGAGAATTGCTTTTTCAGTTGTTCATGTACTGTATGCCCAATAGAGTCTGTGTTACTAGATGTTGTAGCGCAAACGTGGACACAACCATACATAAAGTTGCTTGAGCAAATCACATAAGTTGCCTAGTTGCCTGGCAATAGTTGCTCACACATAGGGGAAACTCTGAGGATTATGACACCACATTTGTTGCTCGAACAAATGACATAAGTTGCCTGATTTTCTGTCAAGAGTTGCTTGAACTACTGAACCCTGCAAGTGTTCGCCCCAGAGTTGCCTGCCAAACATGCAGCTGTTGCTTCAACTTAACTGTCAACTTACTAGTTTTTTCCTCATACTAGTCTTTGCGATTTGGCATGGGTTCCCTTCTGCCCATGTAGTTTTTCCGAAGTTTTAACATCTACTGCACTTTTTTTTCTACATCTCATATGTATGTTCTCCAATTTCCAGGTGATGAACGAGCAAATAAGCATGAGACGAGAGATAGAATGGGAAAAAATAGAGGGGGAGAGGTACAAATCTTACCTCTTGTGTTGATCAAGTTTCCCCCCTGCTTCAGTTTCCAGCCTCTAATGGCACATGCATTGCAGATCTATGCAATTTCTAGGAGTTGAGAGGAGTTTCCTTGGGGAAGAAGGAGGAGGAAGGGAGGAAGAAGAGAAAAGGGGCGGTGGGCAATGCCAGTCGCGTGGTGGTGAGGCGAAGGGTGGGTTTTGGGTTTGGGGACGAGTCACGTGATCGGAGGGAGGAGGGCAGCAGGGGGAGGGGACCAGACCAGTCTGGTCGCGGTGGGATTTGGGTGCTTTTGATTCCCTTTCCTGTTTTGCACGGGGGGACCAAAAGTTTCCTAATAAAGCAGGTTACCAGCAAATCCTAACGGGCACTTAGTTGCCCACTAGACGTGTCCTAATAAAAATCTCTTTACTGCAGTTTTTTAGGGGTCTTCACTGCAGTTCAGCATCATTTATTTTGCACCCACCGTGGGCTTTAATGTGTCCAGCCCACGACACCTAACCCTAACCCTAGGTGTTGGGCTGTGGATCGATATCTTCATCGTCACTCTACTACTTCACTTTCACTCCAACCGCCGCCGCCGCCGGATCAGTAGCGAGGGTGAGATGACGACCAGCCGCCGCCGCCATGCCCGCTCGCCGGCTGTCGCACCGCTGTACGACGACGACCTTCTCTCCGAGATCCTCGTCCGCCTTCCTCCGCAGCCCTCCTCCCTCCTGCGCACCTCGCTCGTCTGCAAGCGCTGGCGCCGCCTCGTCTCCGACCCCGCCTTCTGCCACCGCTTCCGCCTTCGCCACCGCCGCAACCCTCCTCTCCTCGGGTTCTTTGACATATTTTGTAACATCTCCTTCATACCTACTCTGGAGGCCCCCAACCGTATCCCTCCCGGCCGCTTCTCCTTGCAGCTCGACCACGGGGACGGCGACTTCATGTCCCTTGGATGCCGCCATGGTCTCGTGCTCATCTACCTTACGAAGCGCCTCCAGATCCTGGTGTGGGACCCCGTCACCGCCGACCAGCACCACCTCGCCATTCCCCCGGGGGTTGCGGCATGTGGGGGCAAGACTCCGATCAACGGGGCGGTGCTCCGCGCTCCTGGAGACGTCCAACACTTCCAGGTGGTCTTGGTAGTGGCATACGATGACGACCAACAACACAGACGAGCGCTCGCCTGTGTTTACTCGTTGAAGACCGGCTTATGGGGAGATCCCATCTCAACACTCCTTCCATACCAGGCAGTCCAGGCCGATGTATTCAGTTTCCCCACCCTCATTTCTACGGATGTCGTTGTGCTGGCTGGAGATTCCCTTCACTGGGTGCTTGCTGGGAATTTCAATGGCATTCTCGAGTTTGATTTGGAGAAGCAGAGGCTAGCTGTGATACGGCTGCCAGACGAGGTCAACTGCTGGAAGCTTATGCGGGCAGAGGGCGGTGGGCTTGGTCTCCTCGGAATGTCAGACTCAAACGGCAACACCCAGTTATGGAAGAGAAAGACCAATTGTGATGGTGTTGCTTCATGGGTGCTTGGAAGGACTATTGATCTCGAGAATATACTTCCTCTGAAACCAGAGGAGAAAGGGACCATTGCGATACTAGGGCTTGCCGAGGACAATAATGTGTTGCTGCTGTGGACAATTATTGGTCTCTTCGTGGTCGATCTTGAGTCATTAAAGTTCAAGAAGCTTTTTCAAACTATGATAATTTCTCAGTATTATCCATTTGAAAGTGTCTACACTACAGGTAATACCATGTCTTACGTCGCGGCTGTTGAAATTATGTTCACATCATTTTGTGTTAAGCCGACAATTTTAAGTAGTGTCGTACCATTTGTTTATTTTGCTGCTTCATGACCTGCAGTGTCATGTACTTATGTCCTGATGCTTGTGGTACTCCCTCTGTTCCCTATTATAAGATGTTTTGGATATTTCAATATGGACTACATACGGACTGAAATGAGTGAATAAACACACTAAAGGGCGTCTATATACATCCGGTTCAGAAAAAATAGAACATCTTATAATAGTGAACAGAGGTAGCTTTTAATGTAATGATTATAATCTAGAAAAAATCTATTAGTGGTATCTAATTTACTTTATGTTCTTTAGCCTGGCAGTTCCTACCATATGAATATCCATACAATAAAACAATCATTACCTGTGTGAGGAAATAGACAATGATAAGCACTTTGTTGTACAATAACTTAACTAAGTGTTATCGTTACCTGCCTAGTGGTGGATGCAAGAATTATCTAATGGTACTGTTTGTGCATAGCTGCAGTCCTATTTTTTGACTGATGTGATGCACAACAGTTAGAAGTTGACTACATAAAAAACCAGCTTGAACCAACTAGGTAGCTCAATAGGTACATTTGGACGCTTAGTTAGGCCTAGCTATATTTCTTTCATTCAGTATTGTCATATCTGCTGATATTGTTTATATGGTCTTAAATCCATAATTAGGACCTGTTCGGAGGTACTCCGCTCCACAGCTCCACTCCCGGAGCTGGTGGAGTTATAGTTGAAATTTGCGGAGCGCCAGTTTACTGGCTCCGCAGCTCTCCGGAGCTGGTGGGATTCCGAACGGCCTCTAACTAGATTTTAAATTTTGGTGCATGTTCGAGCAAAAAAACAATGGACACCAAGATTGGCAAAAAAAGTGATAGCTATACTAAATTTCGCTGTTGCTGTGTTTTGATATCTGCAACATGCTGCTGCTATACATGCCTTAGCTACTAATCAAGTCAGGGTGTTCACTTGTGACAATTGCCAACGTTCTGTTGTTTTGAAACCAGTGATAAATAGCATGTTTACTCGATGTTCAGGATATCGGTAACTTGTAGCTGCTCGGTCGGGTGAGGAATAGGGATTAATCGGTGAATCTATCGGCAACCCATTTACCGGTAGGTTAATTAGGGCCATATCTATATATCTTAGCTACATATAGCAATAATGCAGCAGCAGCAGCAATAAAGAAGAGGCAATAAGCAGCAGCAGCAGCAATAAAGGAGAGACAATAAGCAGCAGCAGCAATAAAGGAGAGGCAATAAGCAGCAGTAGCATATAGCACAGAGCAGGAGCAGCATATAGCATAGCACAAAGCAGATTAGCATGTAGCACAGACTGTTATATGCTGATCTGCAGGTGCTGGTCTCGGGGAGGGGGGCGGCGAGCTCGAGCAGGAGGAATAGGCTCGGTACCTTGATCCTTGAGCAGTGCAAGCGCCTTTGCCGGATGGCGCCGGCAGATGCTTGGGGCGGCGGCGGCTGCTCGGAGAGGGGGGCGGGGGCGGCTGCTCCTAGCCTCCTCAAATGAGGGTTACTACGGGAGGGGATGGAGAGTGAGAAGGGAGGGAATGGGCTGACCTAAAACACCCAGTTTTGGGGTAAAGGAGGGAATGGGCCAAAATTTTGGAGCCCAAATTTCTCTCTCCCTCTATTCAGTTAATTGGTCTAGTGGGATAAATCGGCCTGGAAGCCGATTAATCCCTCTCGAGCAGTTAACGCGATGGATAAGGTGTTGTTTCATCCGTGACCTATGGATTCAGGATTAACTGGCTAGTTACCTTCAATATCGGCCGATATTTTTAACAGTATGTTCACTTGTGACAATTGCCAACGTTCTGTTGTTCTGAAACCAGTGATAAATAGCATGTTTACTGGTAGTGAAACTGAAAGAGAAACGAGTCTAACCTTTTTGGTAGGTACAATTTCAATGAAGATTATAGTTCTACTTGCAGACGAGGTGGATCCTATCTTCTGGGCACCTTGCCTATAGATCCTGGTAGAAGTGCCATCTGATTATGTCATTGCAGTTGGAGAGTCCCAGCTGTTTTTCTTTTCTTTGTGTTCGAACCTGTTTCTTGCTAGGACATACAGCTTTTTTTTTCATGCCAGGACATACAGCTGGCTGGATCAACTTTTTTTTATTCGATTAGTACTAGTTGCCTGCTGCAGGATCTAGGTGATGAACATTGCCGGACCACCTTTTTTTGTTTGTTGAGTCATGAGTCTTTAGTTGATTATTGAAGGATCTAGATGATCAATGTTTCTGGATCATTGATTAGTTAGGTTATGGCCAGCTTGTTTTCAGATGAGAGTCCATTTGGGGATTTTGATTTCTAGGTGTCCGATCTTGTTACGTGGACAAGGCTTCGAGATCAAGTTGGCAAGGGGTTTGCTTTATGCCTATATCAAGTGCAGGCTTTGGCCATATGTATCGAATTTCGTGTTGAAAAGCAGAAGGGTCGCATCAAATCCGTTACTTTTTAGTTGTTAAGTTCCTGAGAGGGTATGTGAGAGTTGCTAGTGTGAACATTGATCTAATCAATATGGGTGCCAGTTATGGCTTCAGTTCTTGCATCTTGCTTGATTTGAAGTGTATGCTGCCACTAGTTTATTGTTGCTTCGTCGAGCACCGTGAAAGATTGGGCGCCAACACCCTTGCTTTACCGTCTTGCTAGTTTGTGCCTCATCACAAAAATAATATCAGGTAGCCACATGTTTTTCCTCGAGATAAAATAATATAACAGTTCGAAGTTGAAGACAACTACATGAAAACTAGAATGAACCAACTGAAATATCAAATAGGTAGCTCACTAGGTGCGTTAGAAGCTAAAAGATAGTAATATTTCTTTCATTCAATATTAGTATCTATCATGGATTATGAGTCCAAGGACTAGTCAAGACTAGTCTATGAGTCTCAACTCCAGGGCCGACTACACTTCAGTGTCGACTAGTGCCGATTAGTCACACTTAGTCTATGAGTCTCAACCTCAGAACGACTCGTCAACTCGTAAACCTTGGTTTGGTATCTATACTTATCTCACTAGTAATCTTAAATCCATAACGATGAATTTTCATGAAATTTACTAGATAATTGTTCCTTTTACCACATTTAGGAGAGGGAGTAGCAAGTCTGTTTGTACTAGGGAAAACCAATGCATCGAGTTCATTTCTTTTTTCAGGCTAAATTTGTTTGAAGATAATCTAAATCTGAAATTCTGAATAGTCTAGGTCGCTTTTGTTGCTAGAATTTATTATGTGATCTTTTTCAGGCTAAATTTATTTATATATAATCTAAATATTAATAGCTTTGATCTATATTTTCCAATATCGCATGGACTGAGCTTAAAAGTTATGTCTCTTCTGAGTTCTGACCAGCTAATGGTCTGAGTGTGCATCTTCATTTTTGTGATAGTAATCAGTTTATACTGTTTTTAAATATTCATTAACTTTCACAGTGGGTATGTTTTTTTAATATATTCCTAATGTTGTTTCAAAATTGATTCCTTTTTTATTTGAACTACAACTGTGAGTTCATCTAAACATCTTCTTGATGCCTCTTGTATCTATTTGGCTTTTCATTGGTTTTGACTTCTTATGCTTGCAGAAGCAGACATTGCTGGTGGACATGATGGAGCTGATCTTTTGCACAAGACATAAGATGGATTGTCCAGTTATATATGCTATGTGATGTACCGGTTGAGCAGATAAGCATATCTTCTGCATGTATGTTGTGGTATCTGAACTGTTCTTACAAAATGTACTGCTTTGCCTTTTGTTGTCATTTCTCAAGTACCAAATTGCAAGAGAGAACTCTTCAGATTTTCTCAACAATTCTTTGCTTAGATATAGCCCACCTCCTATCATGCTTTGATGCCAGGCTAAATCTTGAATCTTTTCTCCATACTCCCCAAGTTCCTGCTAGTTGTGCTGAAGGTCGGGCCTGATGCAGTGGTAGTCTCTCCACTTGTGACCTGGAGGTCCTGGGTTCGAACCAGCCTCCTTGCAGAATTACTATGCAAGGGTAAGGCTGTCTAGAAATTCCCTTTCCCACCCCACCTAGTGTTGGAGCTTTCAGCACTGGGTCCCCCCCCCCCCCCTCAAGTTCCAGCTGGTAGTGAGTGGGTTCTTCCCCCTCTGGTGATGTAGGACCGTTACTCCTTCCCTGTTTATGCATATATTTGTGCCTGCCCAGAGATTAGAGTGATTTCATGCAGGTAGTAGCAAATGAACTACCAACCCTCTGCTGTGCTTCTGCGATATAGTTCTACTTTCTTTTACTCGTTGCTGCATTACCTTTAACTTCTGTTTTATGTGGCCATGGTTCTATCATGTCCTAGTTTGGTTTGAATGTTGTAGCGTCTACACATGTGATTTATAACTAACACTACCTGAGCATTTGGTTTCATATTTCTTTTTTTATATGGACTTATAGAATTGCCATTTCATGTTGCTGCTTATTTTGGATCATTGTGATACCTACTGAACTACGACTGTCACAATATTTGAAGAGTATATACCTTCGTTAAATCTTATACTGCTGCTTATAGAAGAGTTTTATGGATGACTATTTTAGTTTTAGGTTGTTTTGTTAAACATTTTCCCAGCATGTCATTTGGTGTCTGCCAAACTTGCGTAAATATGTAATTGGCTATTAGCCACTATTATTATTTGGCAGCTCCAAACTATAGGTAGTATGCTTTGTGTGGAGTATTTTTTTTCTTCAGTGTTGGCCACTCTTTAATACTTCATACAAAACACAAGATCAAAACAAAGTGACTAGATTCACTATAAAAACTGTTTTTTATCAATAATGCCATTTTTTATTTTTACTAGCATGTTACCATTAAAATAGTGGTGAAAGTATTGCTTGAAACGGTAGAGAGTAAAACAGAAGTCATTTTAATTTGGACCAAATGAAGTTTCTGGTATAGTAAGAAGACGCCTGACCCCTTGCTTGACCCTTGTATTGCAAGAAGTTGCTGAAATTCGATTTATTAGTGACTAGCTAGCTCATCTCTACTCTTATAAAAGACCGAGTTGGTGATGATGGTGTGTCTGCCATTGTGTAATATAGACTGTCCGATCTATATCTGACAGATAAAAAACAAACTATTACAATTTTGCAAAAAGATACCCGCACCTCTCTCCACACTTGCAGATAAGGACTTCTCTCGTTCATCCTTTTCTCTCACAAGATAAACTACTCATACAAATGTATCTTGATGTTCCGTGCAACGCACAGGCATCTTGCTAATTCATTTCTAAAAAGCATGCCATGTGCTAGAAACCAGACATCTATGCTATCTTACTCCATGAGCCTCTACGCAGACCAAATGTAGCCATAAACTCGACGGTGTGCTACTGCACTGCAGATTACCTGTTCTCTGTTTCAGTTGTTTGTTCTGTCTAATAACTAATAATGCTGAGGGTTCAACATTTGGGACTTTTTGACATGATTTCCACAATTCTGAAGCTAATGTTTTTCTGTTTCAATAGTGCATTTTGTTGATACTATGAGCCGAGGCGGGGCCTTCTAGGAGGATGGGCGACTGCGCCGCCCCTGCCGCGGCGCCCCTCGCCGGAGCCCTGCTGCCCGCCCCGGCACCCTCGTCGGCCCCTCCGGCGGCGACGCCCCGTCCCCCCTGCCTCCCGCCTCGTCCTCTCCCGCTCCCCGCGTGGACGGCGGTGTGCGATGGGCAGATGTGGCCGCCGAGGAAGACCTCGCGGATGCCGTCGCAGCTGCGGCCGGCGATCTCCTCCCCCCCCCCCCCGGCGTTTCGGTGACCGGCTGGCGGAGGCCATCGCCGTGGAACCCGCCGCGGCCCATCCGGCGGATGTTGCGATCCCTTCTCCCGGCCCCCTCCGCGTTGACCCCCTACCGCCCCCCTCCCTGCTCCCCCTTTCCCGTCCCTTGCAGCGCGGCGAAGCTCGCCCGCCTGCACCACCTTCCCCACCTCCCCCTGGCGTTGGCAATGGCGCTAGACGGCGGGGGCGTGGGGCCCGGTCCTTGAACTGGGGGGTGGCCGGACGGGCTGATCTCGGGGCGGCGGCGGTCTCGTGGCAGCGCTCGGCGGTCATTCGTCGGCCTCCACCACTGCTCTTGTCCCTCCCTGGCTTGGCTCCACCCACCGCAACCTATGGAGGCCCGAAGTTCCGTGCTTTCCGGCCTAGTGCGGTTGCGCCCCGTTCTCCTCCGACGCCGGCGGCGCCCCGGTCGCAGGGGGAAACCCTTCCCTCCCTCCACGCGCCCTCGTGTGTTGGGCTGGGCCGACGTGGGCCTTGTGGGCCGCCTACGTCGGGGGGTCTCCTTCCTCCCCCCCCTCGGCCCACCTCGGGTGGCCCGGTATATGTTGGACCGCGTGGGCCTCCCCCCGAGCCTGGCCCATCCCGGCACCCCTCCCTAGGGTTGTCTCTGGCCGCTAGCCCAGCTCCCCGGACCCGTCCCGCATCCTCCCCGCCGCCACCCCTCCTCCTCCCCGCGCCCTCCCCGGCTCCGACCCCGCCTTCGGCCGGGTCCCGTACCCCACCTCCCGCCTCCGCCCCCCTGCCTGCCATGGCACGCGACGCCGGCGATGGCGAGCCGCGCCCTAAACGCCACACGCCTGGTCGCGATGTGGCACCCCGCTCGTCGCCTGAAGGCTCGTGTCGGGAGGCCAAACTTCGGGACGCGCTGGTGCGTGACAAGGCGGCCGTGCCTTCCGAGGGTGGGGACTGGCGCTCTTCTCGTCACCGAGACCGTTCCCCCTCTGCCTGGCGGGGCCGTGGCCGGGACCGGGACCGCCCGTCCCCTCGCCGTTCCCGCTCACCTCCCCGGTCTGGCCAGTCCGAGGCCTCCCCCCCTTGGCGCTACGATTCCCCTCGCCGTCAAGCCCAATTTCCTCCGGACGGCCCCAACAACGGCGGCAACCGCAACGGGCGCGGCGCTTTCGCTAAGAAGAAAAAGAAGCGCGGGGCGCAGTCTCAGCTTGAAGGTCCGGCGTCCTCTGTCACTCACCCACCCGCTGCGATTGCCCCCCCCCCCCACCTGCTGCGTCGGCGGCCACTTGCTTCAACTGCGGGGTGACCAGGCATTGCCAGGTCGAGTGCACCCGGCCGTTGGCCTGCTCCCGCTGGTCGCGGACTGACCATCCCGCTGCACTGTGTCCCGATCACCAGCCCATTCGCGCCCTGGGGCTGTTCAGGTATGCGCTGGATGATCTGGGCTTCTTCCAAATGGACCTTCCGGAGACCCGCGCTGCACCGCCCATGTCCGCGCTCATCTCTGTCTTGGATGGCAAGACAGCATCCCCGGCCATCATCTCCAACGAGCTTCGCCACCTGTTCAACCCGGACTGGGGTTGGGAGGTCACTCCAATCTCAGACCGGGAGTTCACAGTGATCTTCCCCGACCCCGTGAGCCTTCGGTATGGCACTCACAGCGCCAGGCTCACGCTCGCCCTCAACCAGCTCTCAGTTCGCATCTCGGTCCCCTCGGTGGATCCTCTCGCCGTGGCCACCTTGTCCATGGTCTGGGTGCAGATTCGTGGGCTCCCGGCACCAGCCCGCGATGAGGGTGTTCTCCGGGGCTTGTCCCGCCTGCTGGGCAAGTTTGTGGCGGTGGACGGTGCTTCTCTCCCCAAGGGCCCGGCGGTGCGGTTGCAGATCAAATCCCCCGATCCCTCCAAGCTCAAGACGACGATCCGCATGTTCTTCAATGATGTTGGCTACGATTTACACGTTTTCGTTGAGGGTGGGACTCCCGTTGATCCCCTCAACCCGGACGCGGGAGGCGATGCCGCCCCTGGGTCTGGTGGGGGTGCTGCTGCCCCAGACCCCCCTCGGGATCCCCATCGCCGCTCCCCCCGCTCGGAGGCCTCTGACGACGTCTCGTCTGGCTCGGAGGATGATGGGCCTCCTGCTGGCTCCTCTCACCCCTCGACCACCCACAGCGTGGGCCTCGGCACCTCCGGTGACGTCCCTCTAGACGTCTGTGAGGATATCACGGCGATCGCGGCCATGCTCGACGAGGCCGCCACCCTCCCTCCTGGCACTACCCTTCCTCCACCCTTCCTGCCTCCACTGTCCGTCTCGGAGGAGGAGGAGAGCGAGGTCAGCCGGGGCAGCATGGAGGTCCGCCCCCCGTCCTCCCCGAGGCTGGTATCTCCGATGCCAGACCGGGAGGATCTCCTGGTGCCGTCTCCTCCGGAGTCCCCGGTGGCTCCTCCCCGTCCCCCTCCAGCTCGGCTACCCAGATCTCGGGGCCGCCCTCGCTCGGCCTCGACCCCGGCTTCCTCTGCCCGGAAGAGTGCCAGACTTGGGGCGGCTTCGGGTCTTCCTGGGACATCCCCGAACACGGTGGAGAAGGCTTCGCGTCGTGCTGCTATCCGCAACCTTGATCCAGGTCCGTCTGCCTCCCAAGCCCCCTGCTCTGATTCCGATGATTTCTGTGATGCATCTTTTTCCGCTCTTGCCGGGGTCCCTCTTGGGCACCTTGCCAAGGTAGCGGCTGATTTGGCCATTATATTCCGTGGTGAGAAGGGTCCGGCCCTTGAGCAGCTTGCGTCCCTCCAGGCTAAAGAAATTCTGGAGGGCCACCTCGTGGCCACTAGGGCCCGTGAGGTGGCAGCAACCGCGGAGGCCCCCTCTCCTACGCCTCGTCCTCGTGGTCGTGCCCCCCCCCCGGGGCTGATCTTGGCGAGGTTCGTGGCCGTACTCGATCCCGCACTGCTCAGCTCCGCCGCGCTCTTAGCGCTGCCTCCACTGTTGGGTCCAGGGAGGACCCATTAGGAGAGTGATCATGCGTGCTCTTTTTTGGAACCTGCGGGGCTTTGGTCACGATGGCCGCCGCAGGCAGCTCATAGAGTACATGTGTGAGGAAGCTATTGATGTGGTGGTGATTCAAGAAACAATGCGCACTGATTTTTCTCTAGTGGAACTTGAGCGCCTCAGTCGACATCTCTTCGCCTGGCACTGGTTGTCGTCGAGTGGGGTGTCTGGTCACTCCGGTGGCATCCTTCTAGGTGTGAAGGATGCCACCTTTGAAGTGGGCTCCATGGACCGTGGATCCCACTTTGTTAGTATGGAAGTCTGGGAGCGTGCTGTAAACTTCAAATGGGAGATCATAGTGGTCTATGGCCCGGCCGACCATAGTCGTTCCACCGCTTTCCTGGCGGAGCTCCATGCCAAGATCTCCTCTGCGACCCTCCCGGTTGTGGTTGGAGGCGACTTCAACCTACTTCGTTCTGCGGAGGAGAAGAATAATGCTCGGGTAGACCTAGCTGAGATGCGTCGCTTCAATGACTGGGTCGCGGATTTGGGTCTCCGGGAGTTAGACAGGGTCGGAGCATGGTATACCTGGACTAACCGTCAGGTCGCCCCGACCCTTAGCGTGCTTGACCGGGTGTTTATTTCCCCGGACTGGGAACTTCGGTTCCCTCTGGCCTCTCTTCAGGCCATTACCCGTATTGGGTCTGACCACGTTCCACTCCTCCTAGCTTCTATGGATGACCGACCGCGCCCTCCCCCGCGGTTCCGCTTCGAGAACTTCTGGCTCCGACATCCGAACTTTAGGGCCGCGGTCCAAGAGCACTGGGTCTCAGCTCTTGCCGAGCCCCATAGACAGATGTCTGTTCTTGATGAATGGCACCACTTATCCAAGCGATCCCGACAGTTCATGAAGGGATGGGGGGCGAAAATCGGGCGCGATCTGCGGGTGCAGAAGGCGGCCCTCCTTGAGGAGATCCGGACCCTTGACCTCCGTGCCGACATCACCGGGATCTCCGCGGAGGAATGGATGCACAGATATTGCTTGGAGGACTCCCTTATGGAGATATACTCCAAGGAAGAGGAGTTCTGGCGCCAGCGCGGCGCCATTAACTGGGTGCTTTTTGGAGATGCCAACACTGCCTACTTTCAGGCCATCGCCAATGGCCGGAGGCGACGTTGCTCCATCCCCCTCCTCTGGGAGGGAGGACAGTTGTTCCAAGACCCTCAGGCTATCCGCCTGCTAGTTGACGACTTTTACAAGTCTCTATTTCAGGGCCGACAACGGAATGGTGTCGCCCTCGCTGATCATTTCTGGTCACGTGACCAACAGGTTTCCTCCGCCGAGAACGCAATCCTGCTAGCCCCCTTCAATGCTGCCGAAGTGGAGGCCATTGTTAACACTATGAACCCGGCGTCGGCCCCTACCCCCGATGGCCTGCCGGTCCGTTTTTTCTAGGCGTTCTGGCCGATGGTCAAGGATATCATCCTTGACCTATTTAGCGAGTTCTCTAAGCGTACCTTAGATATGTCCCGGCTTAATTACGGGATTATATCTCTAATCCCCAAGGTACCGGGTGCGGCGGACATCCGACAATTCCGCCCTATCACAGTTTTGAATGTGATTTTTCGGATCCTCGCTAAAGGGTACGCCTCTAGGGCGGCCCTTATTGCTCCACGGATTCATCATCCGAACCAGTCGGCCTTCACGAAAGGTAGATTTATCTTAGATGGGGTTCTTGTTCTTCATGAGATTATCCATGAGGTTAAGAGCAAGCACCTTCGTGCGATCTTCTTCAAGATCGATTTCCATAAGGCCTATGACACGGTGCACTGGTCCTTCCTTCGGGAAGTGTTGCTGAAACGTGGCTTTGACCCCCACTGGGTAGCACGAGTAATGCAATTGGTTACGAGTGGCCGGACGGCGGTTAACATCAATGGGGAGGTTGGCCCTTACTTCTCTACTGGCCAAGGAGTCCGTCAGGGTGACCCGATCTCCCCATTCCTGTTCAACCTTGTGGTGGATGCGCTCGCCTCGATTCTGGATTTGGCCAAGCAGGCGGGTCACATTAGGGGGATCTGTCCCCACCTAGTGACACCTGGGGGTCTAACTCACCTCCAGTACGCGGATGACACCATCATGATGGTCGAGGGCTCTGATGAGGATATCCAGAACCTTAAATTCCTCCTCCTCTGCTTCCAGGAGATGTCGGGCCTCAAAATAAACTTTGCCAAGAGCGAGGTAATGGTCATGGGATATTCCCCGAGGGAGGCCCGGCGGATTGCTAACCGTCTGAATTGTCGCCTGGGCTCCTTCCCAACAACCTACCTGGGCGTGCCCCTGAGCGATGCACGTCTCCTAGAAAAGGATTTTCGCCCACTAGTCGCCAAGCTCCAGCCTAGAATGGAGCCTTGGCAAGGGAGATGGCTTTCTAAAGCCGCTCGAGTGATTCTGATGAACTCCTCCCTTATTAGCTTACTGATGTACTTAATGGGATTCTATAGCCTTCACGAATCCCTCCATAAGGAAATTACCAAATTGCTCTCCCGCTTCTTCTGGGCGGGAGAGAACAATAAACAGAAGTACCATATGGTCAAATGGTCTGAGATCTGCAAGCCTAAGGTCCAGGGAGGCTTGGGAGTCATCTCCTCCAAGCGTATGAACATTGCCCTCCTGTCTAAATGGCTTTGGCGGATCCAGACGGAGGAGGGTGGCCTGTGG
Source organism: Triticum aestivum (assembly GCF_018294505.1). Classification (NCBI taxonomy): domain Eukaryota; kingdom Viridiplantae; phylum Streptophyta; class Magnoliopsida; order Poales; family Poaceae; genus Triticum; species Triticum aestivum. The sequence continues at coordinate 50,412,673 of NC_057809.1, read as the reverse complement.
CTTCAGATTATTCGTAGGAAGTACCTTCGTGGGCAACCACTCGCATTTGCCTCTAGATCTGGAGGATCCCAATTCTGGCAATCGGTGATCTCTCTACTTCCGGTCCTACGCATTGGGACCTCTATCCAGATAGGTTCTGGATCGGCCACCCTCTTTTGGTTGGACCGATGGGCGGGACCCCGCCCTTTTGCAGAGCGTTTTTACGCACTATTCTCTATCTGTGTTAGCCCGCAGATCTCTGTGGCCGCGGCACTAGAGAACCTTGGAGCGATTGCCTTTCGTCGCACCTTCGGGGCGCTCGAACTTGTGCAATGGGATGAGTTACTAGAATGCATTGCCCTGCATCCTCCTTCCTTGGAACCGGATTCGATCTCCTGGCACCTCGAGCCAAGTGGTAGATTCTCGACTAGATCCCTGTACCAGGCGATTTTGCCTACACCTGGTTCAGTGGAGCTCACGGTGCTCTGGGAGATCAAACCCCCCCTAAAGATTCGTATATTCCTATGGCAATGGGTTAGAGGACGCCTCCCCTCGGGCACTGAGGTCCGTAAGCGTAATGGACCCGGGGATGGTCTTTGCCCCATCTGTCTGGTTCCGGAGGACTGCAACCACATCTTCTTCCGGTGCCCGGCGGCGCAGTTTCTATGGAGTTGCTTCCGGGAGGTCGTTGGAGGCTCATGGTGCCATGACAACACCCCGGATTTGTTCAGGGAGGCCCTCCGGCTCCCCGGGCCTAGGCGCGCTCCCATTTGGGTCGCGCTAGGCACCCTTGCTTGGTCACTTTGGTGCGCTCGCAATAAGTTAGTCGTCGAACGAGTGATTCCAGCACGCGTGACTGATGTGATCTACAAAATGTGTGGCTCCTTGCAGCTTTGGAGTCCGCTTAGCAAGCGGAGCGATCGAGCCGTCATCGACAGCATCATGGCGGGTCTTCGTGCTTCGGCGGCTTCCTTCGCTCCTCCTCCCCCCCCCCCTCCGCCTCCTCCTGAACCAGATTAGCGCCTTCGCGTTCTCTTTTGGGGTTTGTTTTGCTGTGCCCCCAGCATGTTTTTTTATGACTTCTTGTATTTGAACCTTGTGGTTGGATGCTTGTTGTTGGATGCTTGGTGGTATGCTTTATAATATAAAACGGGGGGAAACCCTTTTTCGTGAATAGTGCATTTTGTTTGACTGATGATACTGCTTGCTCCGCAGGATCTACAGTTACATTCTGTTGGCTGAGATGCAGAAGTTGGTTGTCAAGTGTAGTTTCTTCCATCTGTATGCTCGACGCCGAGATTGAGCCTCTATGTAGCATGCACTCTTCAGCTCTGAAGTGAACCTGTAGGAATTAATTGTTTGTTGCTAATGTCCTTAGACATTCGTCGACTGGCATGAAGGCGCATTGGCCTGCTTTCGATCTAGTACTTGCCTCGTGGTTTGCTTAGTTTGCCTTGTGAGGCAAGCATGTTGTCGTGAGCTTAACTATCAACTGACGTTGCTTGCATTTTATTATCTTCTGTGTTTCAATAGCTCAGTTTGATTCAAACTACATTGCGAACATCGTATTTAACAATAGATAGTATAATTAGGTTAAAACTACATTGCTCATTACGAATTTAAGCTAGTCTGATGAAAGCTTGATCACTTCTGCCTCGGTCACCCTCCTGGGTGGCCTGGCCTCCTCGGCATCATCAAGCACCTTTTGGTACAGCTTGAGCAGACGACGGTCCTCGACGATGAGCTTTGGATGCATACGCCGGAGGTTGGCCATGTACTCTTCATCGGTGCATGCTGCCTCGAGCTGCTCGAACGCCTCCAAGTGGCCGGAGACCACTCGGGAGTTGCGTGTGCTGAGGGGGAAGTTGAGCTTTCCTTTCATGCCATAGGGCGCTACCGCCTACGCTCCACTGATTGTTGGTGTCAGTGTCGTCGATTCAGACACCCATTCCCCCCACAGCCGCTGCCACACGCCATGGTACTTAGACATGTCGACTCCGAAGGTGTAGGATTGGGGGGGGGGGGGTGGCATCGTCTGCGCGACGTAGATCCGTGCTTCAAATCAGCCGCGGTGCCCTACGACTGTTCGATCCCGCCATTTTGAGGCAGCGCTGGCCGGTTGGAAGCATCGTCGGAGGTGGGGCGGATTTAGGTAATGATAGAGAGGAAGTGTTGCATGGGATGGATTTGAGCATCAGCGAAGAGGATGTGGTGTGGGGGAGGGGGAAGGGGAAGGGTGCCCAATGTGTGGAGTAAAAAATTTACGCCTCTATAGCCTTGGAAGGATAGGAAAGGAAAAAAATTATATAAGACCAAGTCTTACGGTTAGCAAGTGAGACCCGTCCTGATGGATGACACGTGTCATTCACAAATCACAAAGCATCTAATCTCTCCCCCCCTCCTGATTTTAAGTGAGGGGTGGAGATGCTTTGTGATTTATGAATGACACATGCCATCCATCAGGGCGGGTCTCGCATGAGACCTGGTCTCATAGAATTCTTTTCCGATAAGAAAGGTCTGATTAATGCCTTTAAGCTGGAATTTTATTCCTCTAGAGCATTTTAAGAGATAAACAACATGCAAACAAATGAAAAACATACTAATTTTTTTATTTTCCTATTCAGTTGACAAACCCAGGTACTTTTTCTGTTAGAGCTTGAACAAAGACACTCAGTACTTCGCCTCTCAACTCATTTGGACACCCCTTGCTTAAATAAGCTGAGGACTTGTCTAAATTTATTTTTTGCCCTGAGGCTCTGCAATATAATTCCAACGCTGTTATTATTTTCTGGGCTGCCTGTACATTAGATTTTATAAAAAGAATAAGCTATCATCTGTAATACTATCTTCGTCTAGGAAAAACGTTATATATATTATGGGACGGAGGGAGTAGTAAATAACAAATGACTTATTTTTGTCGTTGTTGAGACTTGAGAGACGCTAGAATCACACTAGTTTCGGAATCATTTTATTTACCACTCAGCGTGGGCTTTGAATCGTCCAGCCCACGACACCTAACCCTAACTGTTTGGGCTCTCGATCCATATCTTCATTGTCCCCCTGCGGTCTGCACCTCTACTTGACTTTCACTCCAGCCTCCGCCGCCGCATCAGTGAGTGAGGAGGGCGAGATGACGGCCCGCCCCCGCTGGACGACGACGACCTGCTCCCCGAGATCCTCCTACGCCTCTCCCCGCAGCCGTCCTCCCTCCCGCGCGCATCCCTCGTCTGCAAGCGCTGGCGCCGCCTCGTCTCCGACACCGGATTCTCCCGCCGCTTCCGCCTCCGCCACCGCCGCAACCTTCCTCTCCTCGGGTTCTTCGACAGGCACCTCTCCTTCTCGCCTACTCTGGAGGCCCCCAACCGTGTCCCTCCCGGCCGCTTCTCCTTGCAGCGCGACGACGACGACGACGACCACTTTGTGCCCCTTGGATGCCGCCATGGCCTCGTGCTCATCTACATTCCGGCGCGTCTTCAGATCCTGGTGTGGGACCCCATCACCGCCGACCAGCACTACATCGCCATTCCCCCTGCGGTTGTGGCATGTGCGTCGAAGACTCCGGTCAACGGGGCGGTGCTTCGCGCTGCCGGAGACGTCCAACACTTCCAGGTGGTCTTGGTAGTGGCATACGATGACGACGAACAACATAGACGGGTGCTCGCCTGTGTTTACTCGCCGAAGACTGGCTTATGGGGAGATCCCATCTCAACACCCCTTCCATGCCAGGCAGTCCAGGTCGATGTAATCAGTTTTCCTACCCTCGTTTCTACGAATGTTGCTGTGCTGGCTGGAGATTCCCTTCACTGGCTGCTTGTTGGGAATTTCAATGGCATTCTCGAGTTTGATTTGGAGAAGCAGAGGCTAGCTGTGATACGGCTGCCAGACGAGGTCAACTGCTGGAAGCTTATGCGGGCAGAGGGCGGTGGGCTTGGTCTCCTCGGGATGTCTAACTCAAACTGCAACACCCAGTTATGGAAGCCCAAAGTTTCTTTGTAAGCCGAGCTCCACGGTCCCTCTTATCTGGGCTGTTGGTTTGCATCGAGATTGCTGCAAAAAGAAGCCTCACGAGCCACAGAGCTGCTGGTTGCAATGTCATTAGCAGGTGCTGTCCCATCCTGTCGCATGCTGCATGCCGCATGCAGCTCCCGTCCTGTCACATGCAGCTCACTGCTCACCTGGTCACATGCAGATGCAGGTCACTGGTCACATGCAGAGAAAACCAGCGCTGCTCATGATGCATCCTAGATGAGAGAGAGGCGAGAATGAGGAGTAGAGAGACAGAGTCGGAGGTGAAATTTATTATTTGCAAGTCTCAGATTTTTGCAAAGTCTCAAATGGAGGAGAGAAGAGAGAGAGGGGAGAAAGAGAAGAGAAAATGAAGACAAATTCTGCATGTGAGAAATTTTGTTTTTACTAAGTTAAGAAAGAGATGAAGGCGAAATCTGCATGTGAAGAAGCTTGTGTTTGCATGTAAGACTGCATTTAGAAAAGAGAAAATGAGAAGAGAGAGAGAGAGAGAGCGCTTGTGAAAAAGGCTGTGTGGTGCATGCATGCATGCATGTCACTATGTCAGGAGGAGACTTTACTGAGAGAGAAAGGGACAGCGGCAGCGGCTCACATGCGCTCATACCGAGCTACCCTGCGTGCCTACTACTGCTAATTACTTGGTATGGTTCCAAAATGGTCTATCACGAGCACGAATCTCGGAGTTATTGAATGGGATGGATAGAGGGTACCGTAGAGCTCAAGCTACAAAAAACTGCACTCTTATGGAAGAGGAAGACCTATTGTGATGGTGTTGCTTCATGGGTGCTTCGAAGGACTATTGATCTGGAGAATATACTTCCCCTGAAACCAGCGGAGAAAGGAGCCATTGTGATACTAGCGCTTGCTGAAGACAATAATGTGTTGTTGCTGTGGACAATTATCGGCCTCTTCGTGGTCGATCTTGAGTCATTAAAGTTCAAGAAGCTTTTCGAAACTATGATAGTTTCTCACTATTATCCATTCAAAAGTGTCTACACTGCAGGTAATACCATGTCTTATGCCACGGTTAGAACAAAACTAAGTTGTGTTTTGATAAGTGGCTGATGAAATTATGTTCACATCATTTTGTGTTAAGCCGACAGTTTTAAGTAGTGTAGTACCATTTGTTTATTTTGCTGCTTCATGACCTGCAGTGTCATGTACTTATGTCCTGATGGTTGTGTGGTACTCCCTCTGTTCATTATTATAAGTTGTTTTGGATTTTTCAATATGGACTATATACGGACTGAAATGAGTGAACAGCACACTAAAATGCGTCTATATACATGTGATTCCGAAAAAAATTAGAACATCTTATAATAGTGAACGGAGGGAGTAGCTTTTAATGTAACGATTATGAGTAGAAAAAAATCTATTAGTGCTATCCAATTTACTTTATGTTCTTTAGCCTGCCTGTTCCTATCATATGAATATCCATACAATAAAACAATCATTATCTGTGTTTGAGAAAATAAACAATGATAAGCAATTTTTTGTATAATAACTTAAACTAAGTGTTATAGTTACCTGCCTATTGATAGATGCAAGAATTGTCTACTGGTACTGTTTGTGCATGGCTTCAGCCCCATTTTTTTGACTGATGTGATGCACAACAGTTGGAAATTAACTACATAAAAAACCAGCTCGAACCAACTAGGTAGCTCAATAGGTACGTTTGGAAGCTTAGTTAGCCCTAGCTATATTTCTTTCATTTAGTTTTCTACATCTGCTGATATTGTTTATGGTCTTAAGTCCGTAATAACTACTTGATTTTAAATTTTGGTGCATGTTCGAGCAAAAAAAAACACCGGACGCCAAGATTGGCAAAAAAAAGTGATAGCTGAACTAAATTTCGCTGTTGCTGTGTTTTGATATCTGCACATGATGCAGCTATATATATGCCTTAGCTACTAATCAAGTCAAGATGTTCACTTGTGACAATTGCCAACGTTCTGTTGTTCTGAAACCAGTGATAAATAGCATGTTTACTGGTAGTGAAACTGAAAGAGAAACGAGTCTGGCCTTTTTTGTTGGTACACTTTCAATGAAGATTATTGTTCTACCTGCAGACGAGGTGGATCCTACCTTCTGGGCACCTTGCCGATAGGTCCTGGTAGGAGAAGTGCCATCCGATTGTGTCATTGCAGTTGGAGAGTCCCAGCTGTTTTTCTTCTCTTTGTGTTCGAACCTGTTTCGTGCCAGGACATACAGCTGGCCGGATCACCTTTTTTTTGGCCGATTAGTACTAGTTGCTTGCTGCAGGACCTAGGTGGTCAACGTTGCCGGACCACCTTTTTTTGTTCGATGAGTCATGGGTCTTTAGATGGTTATTGAAGGATCTAGATGATCAGCGTTCCCGGGTCATTGATTAGTTAGGTTATGGCCAGCTTGTTTTTAGATGAGAGTTGAATTTTGAGTTGAAAAGCAGAAGGGTCTCACCAAATCCGTTGCTTGTTAGTTACGTTCCTGAGAGGGTATCTGAGAGTTGCTAGTGTGAACATTGATCTAATCAATCTGGGCGCCAGTTTTGGATTCAGTTTCTTGCATCTTACTTGATTTGAAGTGTATGCTACCACTATAGTTCATTGTTGCTTTGTCGAGCACTGTGAAAGATTGGGCGCCAACACCCTCGCTTTAGCGTCTTGCTAGTTTGTGCCTCATCACAAAAATAGTACTCCCTCCGTTTCTAAATATATGACCTTTTAGAGATTTCAACACGATCTACATACGGATGTATATAGACGCATTTTAGAGTGTAGATTCACTCATTTAGTAGTCTGTATTGGAATCTCCAAAAAGGCTTATAGTATTTAGGAACGGAGGGAGTATGAGGTAGCTGCATGTTTTTCCTGAAGATAACATAATACAACAGTTCGAAGTTGAAAACAACTACATGAAAACTAGCTTGAACCAACTGAAATATCAAATGGGTAGCTCACTAGGTGTGTTTGAAGCTAAAAGACAGTTCTATTTGTTTCGTTCAATATTAGTATCTCTACTTATCTCGCTCCTAATCTTAAATCCATAATGATGAATTTTCTTGAAATTTACTAGATAATTGTTCCTTTTTCCACTTTTAGGAGAGTCCTGCTACGAGCGAGTAGCAAGTCCATTTGTACTAGGGAAAACTAATACATTGAGTTCATTTCTTTTTTCGGGCTAAATTTGAAGTTAATCTAAATCTGAACTTGCTAGAATTTATTATGTGATCTTTTTCAGGCTAAATTTATTTGAAGATAATCTAAATATTAATAGCCTTGATCTATATTTTTCCAATATGGAATGGAATGAGCAAGTTATGTCTCTTCTGAGTTCTGACCAGCTGATGGTCTGAGTGTGCATCTTCATTCTAAAAAAGAGACTATGGCATCTTCATTTTTATGATAGTAATCAGTTTATACTGTTTTTTGAATATTCATTAACTTTGACAGTGGGTATGTTTTTTGTAATGTTCGTAATGTTGTTTCAAAATTGATTCTTTTTTATTGGAACTACAGCTGTGAGTTCATCTAAACATCTTTTTGATGCCTCTCGTATCTATTTGGCTTTTCATTGGCTTGTTATTGGTTGTTTGACTTATGCTTGCAGAAACTGGCATTGGTGGTGGACATGATGGACCTGATCTTTTGCACAAGACATAAGATGATTGTCCAGTTATATATGCTATGTGATATACCGGTTGAGCAGGTAAGCATATGTTCTGCTGTTCTGCATGTATGTTGTGTTATCTGAACCGTTCTTAAAAAATGTACTGCTTTGGCTTTTGTTGTCATTTCTCAAGTACCAAATTGCAAGAGAGGATTCTTCAGATTTTCTCTACAACTCTTTGCTTAGCTATAGCCCACCTCCTATCATGCTTTGATGCCAGGCTAAATCTTGAATCTTTTCTCCATACTCCCCATATTCCTGCTGGTTGTGCTGAAGGGCGGGCCTGGCGCAGTGGTAGTCTCTCCACTTGTGGCCTGGAGTCCTGGGTTTGAACCAGCCTCCTTGCGGAATTACTATGCAAGGGTAAGGCTGTCTAGAAATTCCCTTCCCCAGACCCCACCTTGTGTGGGAGCTTTCAGCACTGGGTACCCCCCCTCCCCCTCCCCCCCAAAGTTCCTGCTGGCAGTGAGCACCTCCAGTGATTGGTGATACAGGACCGTTGTGCCTGCTCAGAGATTAGAATGATTTCATGCAGGCAGTAGCAAATTAACTACCAACCCTCTTCTGTGCTTCTGCGATATATTTCTGCTTTACTTTTACTCATTGCTGCATTACCTTTAACTTCTGTTTTCTGTGGCCATAGTTCTATCATGTCCTAGTTTGGTTTGAATGTTGTCCTGTCTACACAAGTGATTTATAACTAACAATACCTGAGCATTTGGTTTTGAAATTCTTTTTTTATATGGACTTATAGAATTGCCATTTCATGTTGCTGCTTATTTTGGATCATTGTGATACCTACTGAACTACGTCTGTCGCAATATTTGAAGAGTATACCTTCGTTAAATCTTATACTGCTGCTTATAGAAGAGTTTTATGGATATGACTATTCTAGTTTTAGGTTGTTTTGTTAAACATTTTCCCAGCATGTCATTTGGTGTCTGCCAAGCTTGCGTAAATATGTAATTGGCTATTACCCACTATTATAATTTGGCAGCTCCAAAGTATAGGTAGTATGCTTTGTCTGGAGTAAATTTTTTTTTTCAGTTTTGGCCACTATTGATGTTTAATACTTCAGCAAAACACATGATCAAAATAAAATTACTAGATTCACTATAAAAACTGCCTTTCTCAATAATGCCATTTTTTATTTTTACTAGCATGTTACCGTTAAAATAGTGGTGAAAGTATTGCTTGATATTGTAGAGAGTAATATAAAAGACATTTTGGACCAAAAGAAGTTTCTGGTATAGTAAGAAGACGCCTAACCCATTGCTTGAGCCTTGTATTGCAAGAAGTTGATGAAATTCAATTTGTTAGTGACTAGCTAGCTCATTCATTTTTACTCCCTTTGTTCCTAAATATAAGTCTTTTTAGAGATTCCAATACGGACTACATACGGAGCAAAATGAGTGAATCTACACTCTAAAGTATGTCTATATACATCCGTGTGTAGTCCGCATTGAAATCTCTAAAAGGGCTTATATTTAGAAACGTAGGGAGTAAAAAGCATGCCATGAGCTAGAAACCAGACATCTATGCTATCTTACTTCATGAGCCTCTACACAGACCAAATGTAGCCAAAAACTAATACTCCCTTCGTCCCAAAATTCTCGTCTTAAATTTGTCTAAATACGGATGTATTTAGTTATGTTTTAGTGTTAGATACACGTATCTAGACAAATCTAAGACAAGAATTTTGGGACGGAGAGAGTACTAAGTTGAAGGTGTGCTATTGCACTACAATTTTTTTTTGAGAAAACGCAAAAGACTTGCGTTTCATTATATTGAAGAGAGAGAGAGAGAGATTGGGCGTGATCTGCTGCGTCGTGCGCCACCATCCGGACAAAGAGTCCTCGCCGTCAGGCGCGTTGCATGTCAAGCGCAGCCAAGAAAGAATTTCGTGCCATGCCTGCTTGGAGAAGGGGCATGCCAGGATCAGGTGATGGATCGATTTGGGCGCTTGATCGCAGAGTGGGTAGTGGGGAGGGTGCGGCAATCCATGGCGAGCAAGGCGATTGGCTGTCCAGCAGCGTCCCAGGTTAGCGAGAGCCATTGAAAGAACTTCATATGCGGGGGCCAGCCCTTCCATGCGAGCTTCCATGCGGGACAGTGGGTCGAGCCTTGGAAACGTAGGCAGACTGTGCTGTGTATGTTCCTGCCGCGTTCGACTTCCATTGCAAGCGGTCTGGCTCAGACGTTAGGGTGATGGGCTCGATCGCCCGCCAGGTTAGCAAGTATTGACCAATATCTTGAATGCCAAGGATGCCCTGGATGTCCGAAGCCCATGGGTGCGCCTGTAGGCCGTGCGCCACCGTTCTGTTTTTGCGGCGGTGCTTGGGGATAATGGCGTACATTTGGGGCACGATTTCCGAGATGGGGCACCCATTGAGCCAGCGTTTTTCCCAAAACAGCAAGCGCTGGCCATTGCCAAGGATCATGGTGGCGGATGCGAAGAAGGCGTGTTCCTCGCTTGTGAATTATAGGTCAAGGCCAGTCCAAACTCTGTTGTCGTTAGTGCGGGCTAGCCATAGCCATCTGGTGTGCAAGGCCAGGCCTGTGTGCTCCAGGTCATATATACCGAGGCCGCCAAGGCGGATGGGGCGGCAGACCTGTCGCCAATTAAGGTGGCGGTTGCCACCATGTGCTTCTGGCGGCCAGCCCATAGGAATCCTTGTTGAATTTTCTCCAGGAACTTGATGATTTTCTTTGGGCCGGGGCGCAAGCACTAGGAGCTGGTGGATGGGGATCGTGCTTAGCACATCTTTAACAAAGGCGAGACGTCTGACTTTGTTCATGAGGTGTGCTTTCCAAGTGGGCAGCTTCCCGGCAGTTTTGTCGACGAGGGGTTGGAGCTGGGCGACGGTCGATCGGGCGTTGAAGGGTGAGAGGGATTCCCAGGTAGGTGATGCGGGATATCGCAAGCGGGCATCCAGGGTCGCGACGGTCAGGACGACGACCTCCCAATCGCATTGGATCGCAGTGGCGGTGCTCTTCTGGAAATTAACCCGTAGGCCCGATGCACGGCCAAAAAACTGCAGGATCTCTCTAACGGCGAGTGTGTCGCCAACAGAGGGGTGGCAGAAGAGGATGGCGTCATCCGCGTACAGTGAGATGATCGGGATCGCGCGGCGAGGGTGCAGCTATTGCAGGACGTTGAGCTCGGCGACGCGGTGAAAGAGGCGTCCCAGTGTGTCGACATCAAGCACAAAGAGCTGGGACGATACGGGCTTTCCTCAGCGGAGCCCTAGTGATGCCAGATCGCCGGTCCTGGTGCCCCATTCGGGAGAATCCTGGTGCTTGTGGATGATAGGAGTATAGCAATCCAGTCGAGGAAGCGATCGCTGAACCCACAGTGGCGCAGGGCCTCGAAGAGGAATGGCCATGGCACAGAGTCGATGGCCCGCTTTAGGTCGAGCTTCAGGGGGATGTGCGGGGCGCCTAGATGGTGAAGTAGCCGCGTCGATTGCTGCACGAGCGTGAAATTGTCATGGAGGTTGTGCCGAGGGATGAAGGCGTACTTGGTGGGGCTGACCAGGTCATTCAGTTTGGCAGGCTCGATGAGGTGTTGTAGGTCAAGGGCGCAATCGCGGGGTAGATCGCATCAAGGTCGCCGAGGTTGGCAGGCTCAATGAGTTGTTGTAGGTCAAGGGCGCAATCGCGGGGTAGATCGGCCCCAAGAAGAGAGTCGAAGTGCGCGAAGGCCGCCGCGACCATGTCGTCTGGGTTGGTGAGCACGGCACCATCAACAGTTAGGGTGTTTATCCGGTTCTTGTGCTTGCCGTAGGTGCATTGGCGATGGAAGAAGGATGTGTTCGCGTCGCCATCCTCGATGGTCACAATGCGTGCGCTGTGGCGTGCCAGGGTACGCTCCAGCGATTCGAGCAAGGCCGGCTCTGAGGGGGGGGGGGGGGGGGGGGGGGGGGGCGAGAGGGGTGGCCGCACCGGGCCCCCGAAAGCAAGGGGCCCCGCCCAGGTATGTGTGCACTTCTACCAGATCGGCGGCAACCGCTCGCTGGAGGCGCCATGAAAGAGCTTCGATCTGTCTCCAGGAAGAAGGCTGAAGCGTTATGTTTCTTTAGCAGATAGGCCTTGGGCCTTTTTCTTTCTTCTGCACGTGTACCGTGTCTTGTGGTAGCTTGTTGGGTCGGCTCTAACAAAACTGCCTTAAAATTTCAAAACTTCCTTGGCATCGTCAAGCATCTTCTGGTACAGCTCGAGCCGCTGGCGCTCCTCGGCGACGAGCTTCGGATGCATTCGCTGAAGGTCAACCATGTACTCTTATTCTGCGCGCGCTGCCTCAACCGTTCAGAGTCCAGGCAGTATCGGACGTCGGTGTCAGTGTCTTTGATTCGGCAGCGTAGATCCACGCTTCGAATCAGCCACGACGACCTGCAAATGTTCGATCCCGCCATTTTTGGGGCGGCGTTGGCCGATTGGAAGCATCGTCGGAGGTGGTGGTGGATCTGGGCAACAACAGAGAGGAAGTGGTGCAGGGGGTGGATTTGAGCATCAGCGGAGAGGATGTGGTGTGGGGGAGAGGAAGGGGCTGCGCGGAGATGGGTGCCCGACGCGTGGAGTAAAAAATATACTCCTATAGCCTTGAAAGGACATAGAAGGTCCGGTTTATGCCTTTAAACTAGAATTTTATTCCTATAGAGCGTTTTAAGAGATAAAAAACATGCAAACAAATAAAAACACACACTCCATTTTTGGATTTCCTAACCTCTGTTGGCAAACCCAGATACTTACATCCAGTACTTGCTTAACTTGTTCACTCCACTCATTTGGACACCCCTTGCTTAAATAAACTGATGACTTGTCTAAATTTATTTTTTGCCCTGAGGCTCTGCTATATAATTCCAACACCGTTTCCCTCCCGTCGTGTCCCTCCCGGCCGCTTCTCCTTGCAGCGCGACGACGATGACGACAACCGTTTTGTGCCCCTTGGATGCCGCCATGGCCTCGTGCTCATCTACATTCCTGTGCGTCTTCAGATCCTAGTGTGGGAGCCAATCATCGCCGACCAGCACTATATCGCCATTCCCCCTGCGGTTGTGGCAAGCTCGGGGAAGACTCGGATCAACGGGGCGGTGTTTCGCGCTGCGGGAGACGTCCAACACTTCCAGGTGGTCTTGGTAATGGCATACGGTGATGACCATCAACATACACGAGTGATCGCCTGTGTTTACTCGTCAAAGACCGGCTTATGGGGAGATCCCATCTCAACACCCCTTTCGATACCGGGCAGTCCTGGCTGATGTAATCAGTACTCCCACCCTCGTTTTTGCGGATGATACTGTGCTGGCTGGATATTCCCTTCATTGACTGCTTACTGGGAATTTCAAAGGCATTCTCGAGTTTGATTTGGAGAAGCAGAGGCTAGCTGTGATACGGCTCCCAGAGGAGGTCAACGCCTTGAATCTTATGCGCACAAAGGGTGGTGGGCTTGGTCTCCTTGGGAGGTCATGCACAAACTACAAGACCCAGTTATGGAAGAGGAAGTCAAATTGTGATGGTGTTGCTCCATGGGTGCTTGGAAGGACTATTGATTTGGAGAAGATACTTTCCCTGAAACCAGAGGATAAATGTGCAATATTAGGGCTTGCAGAAGACAATAGTTTGTTGTTGCTGTGGGCAATTACTGGCCTTGTCTTGATCCATCTTTAGTCGTTGAAGTTCAAGAAGCTTTTCAAAACTAATACGTTTTCTCAATATCATGCGTTCGAAAGTGTCTACACTCTACACTGCTGCAGGTAGTACCGTGTCTTAAGTTGCGGTTAGAACAAAACCAAGTTGTGTTTCGATAAGTGGCTGATGAAATTATGTTCACATCATTTTGTGTTAAGCCGACAATTTTAAGTAATGTCATGCCATTTGTTTATTTTGCTGCCTCATGACCTGCAGTGTTATGTTCTGATGCTTGCGTGGTGGTTTTTAATGTAATGATTATGATCCAGAAAATCTATTATAGTGGTATCTAATTTACTTTATGTTCTGTAACCTGGCAGTTTCTATCATATGAATATGAGAATATCCATACAATAAACAATCATTACCTGTGTTTGAGAAAATGAACAATGATTAGCAAAATTGGCAATTTTTTGTAGAATAACTGAACTAAGTGATATTAACATATCGTTAAATGTGTTTGTGCATAGCTGCAGTCCCATTTTTTTGACTGATGTGACGCACAACAGTTCGAACTTGGAAGTCGACTACATGAGAAACCACCTATATTTCTTTCATTCAGTTTGAACAAGCAAGTTAGCTCAAAATGTACATTTCGAAGCTTAATTAGGCTTAGCTATATTTCTTTCATTCAGTATTATTATCTCTTCTGGTGTTGTTTATGGTCTTAAATCGATAATAACTACTTGATTTTATATTTGGTGCGTGTTCTAGAAAGAAAAAAAGGACACCTGGTACTCGCTGTTGATTGGCAAAAAAGTAATAATCCATAATAACTACTTGATTGGAAAGAATCTGTGATAGTTTAACTAAATTTTGCTGTTGCTTCATTTTGATATCTGCAACATGATGCAGCTAGACATGCCTTGCTACTAATCAAGTCAGGATGTTCGCTTGTGACAATTACCAACGTTCTACCTGCAGAAGAGGTGGATCCTACCTTCCGGGCACCTTGCCTATAGATCCTGGTAAGTGTCATTCGGATTGTGTCATTGTAGTTGGAGAGTCCCAGCTGTTTTTCTTTTCATTTTGTTTGAACATGTTCCGTGCCAGGACAGACAGCGGCTGGATCACCTTTTTTTTTATGAGTCCTAGTTGCTTGCTGCAGGATCTAGGTGACCATCGTTGCTGAATAACCTTTTTTTGTTCGATGAGTCTTAGTTGGTTATTGAAGGATCTAGATGATCAAAGTTCCCAAATCATTGAGTTATGTCCATCTTGTTTTTTGATGAGTGTCCGTTTGGGGATTTTGATTTCTGGTAGGTCTCTGATGTTGTTACATGGACAAGGCTTTGAGAACAAGTTGGCAGGGTGTGTGTAAGGCCTATACCAAGTGCAGGCTTTGGCCACATCTAAGAAGTCGAATATCGAGTTGAAAAGCAGAAAACACCACAATGGTCGGGTGGCACCAAATCCGTTGCTTGTTATGTTCCTGAGAGGGTATCTGGGAGTTACTAGTGTGAACATTGATCTAATCAATCTGGGTGCCAGTTTCGGCTTCAGTTTCTTGCATATTGCTTGATCTGAAGTGTCTGCTGCCAGCATGCCACTGTAGTTCACCGTTGCTTTGTCGAGCACCGCAAAAGATTGGGCACCAACACTCTCGCATTAGCGTCTTGCTAGTTTGTGTCTCATCACAAAAATTGTATAAGGTAGCTACTGTTTTCCCTCAAAATAAGTACAACAGTTGGAAGTTGAAGACAACTACATGAAAACTAGTTTGAACCAACTGAAATATCAAACAAGTAGCTCAGCAGGTGCGTTGGTAGCTTAAAGATAGTTCTATTTCTTTCATTCAATATTAGTATCTCTGGTTATCTCTGGTTATCTCTCTACTAATCTAAAATCCATAATGATGAATTTGCTTGAAATTTACTCCCTCTGTTCCAGATTAGTTGTCGCTGATTTAGTACAAAGTTGTTATGGAACGGAGGGAGTACTAGATAATTGTTCCTTTTACCACTTTTAGGAGAGTCCTGCTACGAGCCAGTAGCAAGTCCATTTGTACTAGGGAAAACTAATACATTGATTTAATTTCTTTTTTGGGGGGCTGAATTTGTTTGAAAATAATCTAAATCTGAATAGTCTAAATCACTTTTGTTGCTAGGATTTATTAGTGTGATCTTTTTCAGGCTAAATTTATGCAAATATTAATCTAAATCTGAATAGTCTTGATCACCTGTGTTGTATATTTTTATGATTTTTTCCAATATGGCATGGAATGAGCTTAAAAATTATGTCTCTTCTGAGCAGCTAATGGTCTGAGTGTGCATCTTCATTTTTATGGTAGTAATCAGTTTATACTACCTTCTTTTACTATTCATTAGTTCTGACAGCAGATATGTTTTTTTAATGTATTCCTAATGTTGTTTTGAAATTGATTCCTTTTTTATTTGAACTACATGGCATGTTATTGGTTGTTTGACTTCTTATGCTTGCAGAAACTGACATCGGTAGTGGACATGATGGAGCTAATCTTTGGCACAGTACATAAGATGATTGACCAGTTATATGTGATATGTGATGTACTGGTTGAGTGGGTAAGCATATCTTCTGCATGTATGTTAACCTGTTGAGGTATCTGAATGGTTCTTAAAAATGTGCTGCTTTGTCTTTTACTGTCATTTCTAAGTACTCCCTCCGTAAACTAATATAAGAGCATTTAGGATACTAAAGTAGTGATCTAAACGCTCTTATATTAGTTTACAGAGGAAGTACCAAATTGCAACAGAGGACTCTTAAGATTTTTCCCCTACAACTATGCCTGCCCAGAAATTAGAATTCCTTCATGCAGTTAGTAGCAAATGAACTACTAACCCTCTGCTGTGCTTCTGCAAGATATTTCTGCTTGTTTTTACTCGTTGCTGCATTACCTTTAACTTCTGTTTCTGAGGCCATGGTTCTGTCATGTCCTAGTTTGATTTGAATGTTGTCCGGTTTACACAAGTGATTTATACCAACAATACCGGAGCATCTGGTTTCAACCTTTTCTTATATGGACTTATAGAATTGCCATTTCATGCTGCTGCTTATTTTGGATCATTGTGATACCAACAGAACTATGATTGTCAGTTGTCACAATACTTGAAGAGTATACCTTCATTAAATCTTATACTGCTGCTTATAGAGGAGTTTTATCGATGACTATTCTAGTTTTAGTCTGTTTCATTAAACATTTTCTCAGCGTGTCACTTGGTGTCTGCCAAACTTGCGTAAACATGTAACTGGCCATTAGCTACTAGTATTATAATTTGACAGCTTTAAACTATACCACTATAGGTAGTACGCTTTGTGTGGAGTACTTTTTTCTTTCAATTTTGGCCACTACTGATGTTTAATAATTAATACTTCGAGTATTGTGAGTACTTCATAAGAAACACATGATCAAAATAAAATGACTAGATTCACCTAAAAACTGCGTTTTATCAATAATGCCTTTTTTTACTAGCATGCTATCATTAAAATAGTGGTGAAAGTATTGATTCATACTGTATAGTGTAAAAAAAAGGTCATTTGGATCGAAAGAAGTTTCTTGTATGGTAAAAAGAAGGCTTGTACTGCAGGAATTTGATGAAATTTGACTTGTTAGTAACCAGACGGCTATGCCTATGAGCTAGAAACCAGGAATTTGAGCCTCTACGCAGACCAAATGTAGCCAAAAACTCATAATGCTATAAATGTTAGTTCTGTAATAATACTGAGATGCTTCAACTTTGGAGTTTTTTTGACAGTTTCCACAATTCTGTAGCTCATTTTTCTGTTTCTGTCATAGAAAATTATGAGAGCAACTCCAATAGCATTTCCTGATTGTTGACTGATGATATTGCTTGCTCTGCAGGAATCTACAGTTACATTCTGTTGGCTGAGATGCAGAAATGGGTTGTCAAGTGTAGTTTATTCCACCTTTATGCTCGGCGCCGAGATTGAACCCATATGTAGCATGCACACTCTTCAGCTCTGAAGTGATCATGTAGGAATTGATCGCTTGATTTGCTAATTTCTGTAGACATTCATCGACTGGCATGAAGGTGCATTGGCCTGCTTCGATTAACCAGTACCTTGTGGTTTGCTTAATTTGCCTTGTGAGGCAAGCATGTTGTCCTGAGCTTAACTATCAACTGATCTTGCTTGGGTTTTATTATCTTCTTGTTGCATCAGCATGGTGAGATTTTGACGTCACTTTTTGTGTGTTTTTGCTGAATTTCTACCTGCTGGTTCTGAGCTCAGTATTTAGAAGCTCATTTTGTGTGTGTTTTGTTGAATTTCTACCTGCTGGTTCCGAGCTCAGTATTTAGAAGCTCAGTTGGCTTAGTTCTGACTACTGAATGTTGAACAGCATCAGTTTGACCTGGGATTTGGAAGATGTTCCTATATGTTGAAACGCAGCTGCGTACCTGGTGCTGGCGATGGTGGGAAAGGCTTCGATGAGTTGGCAAGAGCATCTACAGCCGGGCATCCCAAACTCCCCTCATTCGTCCGGGCGGACCGAAAAACCGAGCCGGAGGGGTGCCTTCAGCGGGTTTCAAACACTCGGCTGACCAACATCCCTCATATCCAACCCAAATATAGGGCAGATATGAGGTCGTTTGGGCGCATCTGCCATATCGGACTGATGGCTGGGTCCCACATAAAAGCACTTGAAAACCAGGCGGTAAGATGCTCGTTCCCTCGTATCCAGCATAAATGTAGGGCGGATATAGGGTCGCCCGGGCGCGTCCGCCATGTCAGACTGATAGCCGGGTCCCATACAAAAACACTTCAAAACCTGACGGTTCGAAGCTCGTTCCCTTCGTCGTCGCATGGCGCCGCTCCGACGGGTCACATAGTGCCCTAGGACGGATATTTAAGCCGACCACGACATTGAAACCCTATCCATGCACATTTCCTCCCTCCCGTCCGCTGTCGCCGCCATTTTCTACTCGTCGTATGCCACAAGTAGTAGCCATGCCGCCGAGTAAGGAGCTACCCGTATCTAATGTCGGAGTGCCGACTGCAGCTCCTTGAGCAGATCCGGGCAAGGCGCGAATCCCGGATCGCCGCGAGGCTACCTTCGGACGAGATGGATCCGAAGGAGGACTTGGAGGAGGTGGAGGAGGGGAGGAGGACACGAAGTAGAAGGAGAATGCGGGGGGCGCTGGGGACGTGGATCTGTAGGCGGAGCAGCAAGCGATCCTCGATTACCTCCGGTCAGAATCGATGGCGAAGGCCAAGCGCCGGCGTCTGCAAGAGGCGAAGCCGGAGCACGCCGTGGACACCGACGAGATGCTCACGTTTATGGATGAGGGGGAGGAGGAGGAGGCAGAGCCCTCCTCAGCGCCCATCTACCCTGCGCTCGGCACTGAACGTCATGGACATCTCGGATGACGAAGCTTAGTTTAGGCTAACCTGAAGTACGTACTACATAGAAAATCTTTTACATAATTTGTATGAATTTAGAGAATGAAATATGAGGCATTCGGATGCATATCACTAAATATAAGGTATGACCAGTTGGATTTGCTCCGCGGCTGCAGATGCTTTAATGGAAACGAAAAAGCTCCTGTGTACATCTTTGTTTTTCGAGGAAACACCTCCTTAAAAATTGAGTAGCAGAGGTGTTTTTGATGCATTCACGAAGAGCTCCATACCTCCGCCAACCTGCATCATAAGGGACGTGTTTGGTTGCCCGCATGCAGCCTAACCAGGCTCACGCGGGATGTGCGCGGCTTATTTGGTTGCCTGGGTTGCATGCGGTTTGTGGCCCGCACGAATCTTAAAGCAGCCTGCAGCCTGGCCTGGCGAAAACTGCCGAATCAACAGTTTCTCGCGAGCCTGGCTGGGCGCGGCCACCCGTGCGAGGCAGTTGCACGCCTCGGACAACGCAGGAGACGGAGGGGACATCTCATAACTTGCCCCCCACTCTCGTGTCACCGCCCAGTCGCACTGTTCCCATCGCTCAGTCTCTCCCTCACCGCCCCTCTCTCCTCTCCTCCGATGGCTCCACCTCGCCCATCGCCGCGCCGCCCTCTAACCCCCACCGACCAGCGCATCGCCAGCATCTAGGAGCGCTGGGTGACCGGGCAGCAGAACTCGGGCAGGGACCTGGCGTCGGTGCTGCGAGCGCCGTCCCCCATCTGCTGCCGGCCACCACGAGCGCTGGCCAATGCGGTGCCGGCCGTTCCGGTCCTTCCTGCTTCGCCGCGGATTCCGGACCTCGTGGTCCTGAGCTCAGCGCCGGCGCTGTCGGCGGAGCCGCCGATTGTTGAGACCCCATTGGGCAGGGGGGTTTTCTTGACCCCCGTCCAAGGGTTTTCTCCTATCTGCGGGCCATCCTCCTCGACCTCCGGCATGGCGATGAGCACGGGGCCGATGCCGTAGGCCGTCGCCAGGGCCGACTCCTCCTCTGCTCCGCCACCTCTCTCCTTCCCGCCAGGGTTTTCACCCCGGCCGCGGTTCGCTGCGACTGCACGTGCTCCGGTGAGTCAAACCCCCTCAATGCTTGCTCGTAGATGTAGATTAGGGGTCTAATTCTTAGGCATGTGCTAGTAGTTAGTGGATTCGATAGGATTGGATTAGATCCGATTGGATGTGATCCCAATCGAATCCAATCGGACCGATCTGTTCTTGTTTTGTACAGTGTGTGTCCTAGGATCTGCTACTGCTACTGTGTCTTAGGATCTGTGTTCATGCTAGTAGTTGTGTTCATGCTAGAATCCCAATGGTAGTGTGCTTTGCTAGGATCTGTGTTCATGATAGGGTCTTGCTAGGATGTGTGTTCATGCAAATGGCATGTTCATGTTCAAGCTAGGATCATGTTCATGTTGTTGTTAATGTTGCTAACATACATGTTCAAGCTAGTGTTTGTGTTGATTGTTATATGTGCATGTAGTAGGACCATTTTAGGATGCTGCCAAATGTGCATGGCTCCACATGGATGCTATTGGCACTTGTTGTTGCTATTTTTAGATGTTTCCATGCTTAGGATAGTGCACTGATGAGTGACAGTTGCAGAAAAGCAGATGCCACTGATCATTGACACTTGCTATTGGGCAATTCCACTGATTAGTGCCACTGATCAGTGGCATTTTCCCATCAACAAGTGGCATTGATAAGTGGCTTTTGCCCATAGGCAAACGCCACTTATCAATGTTACTTGCTGTTGGG
The DNA here is from genome assembly GCF_018294505.1 of Triticum aestivum. Lineage (NCBI taxonomy): Eukaryota > Viridiplantae > Streptophyta > Magnoliopsida > Poales > Poaceae > Triticum > Triticum aestivum. Next base: position 50,392,186 of record NC_057809.1, on the reverse strand, counting down.
AAAGTCCACTGATCAGTGCTACTGATCAGTGGCATTTGCCTAACAGCAAGTGCCATTGATAAGTGGCATTTGCTCAAAGAGTTTGTGCACTGATCAGTGGCATTTGCTCTTGGGAAAATGTCTCTGATCAGTGCCATTTTGAAAGAGTTTGTCCACTAATACTTGTCATCTTACCTGACAAGATATTAAAGACTGACTGGGATGTGGCTGGTGGAGGAGCTCAGGTGGTGGCTGGAGCTGAGGGCGCCGAGTATTTCATCCCCATAAACAGGTGGCTCAGGACGGTGGACCTGCCTGGCAGGATTGCCTTCATGAGCCTGCCTCATTCAAGGGGACGATCTCCGAGGCAGGGACACGAGGAGGGGGCCCGGGAGCCGTTGCGCTTCTACCAGCAAATCAAGGACAATGAGGACCTCGCCATGATCGTCATCCCTCGCAAGTTCGTGGAGGTGATGAACACCTGGCTGGTCATCAAGCGGCTCCCGCGCGTTGTCAGGCTGTCGGCGAACAAGCGGTGCGTGTTCTGGGTGTAGGTCTAGAACTTCGAGGGGCACATGGTGCTTGGACGGGGCTAGAACTACTTCTACCGCCGCCACCGGATTGTCCCGGGCAACCTCGTCGTTGTGCGCATCTCAGGAATCAGACTGAAGGTTCAGATCTACAACCATGACTCCTCGGTCATGTGCAGGTTTCGTTGCAGCAGGCACAACTGCGTTGGTGACATCGAGCATGCTATTTAGTTAAGTTAAGTAAGGTGTTAGTGTTGAACTTTTAGGGTGTGTGGCGAGACTTATGGGTACTTGTGCTGGGAACTTGTTCATATTTTGGCCAGGAACAACACCCTGGCGTGGAGTAGGGAAGGAGGATGCCCCTGATGTTAATCTAGACTTATGCTATGTAGTTAAGTAGTCTGCTGTCATTTGCTTGCTTGCCCTGTTTTGCTGTTGTGCTGATCATGTGGTGGTAAGGCCACCACATTTGAATGGGGTGAGCAGAACATAAACACTGTTTGCAACCAAACAGCTGAAGTTTGCATCTGCTCACACCCTAAGCACAAAAACGACAACCAAACAGCAGGGGGGTAAGTGCCCCTCCACGCGATGCAGTCAACCAAACAGGTTGCATCTGTTGCATATGAGGCTGCATTTGAAGAACCATGCTGGCTGGAGATGGACATGTGATACGTCTCCAACGTATCTAGAATTTTTGATTGTTCCATGCTATTATATTATCAACCTTGGATGTTTTATATGCATTTATATGCTATTTTATATGATTTTTGGGACTAACCTATTAACCTAGAGCTCAGTGCTAGTTTCTGTTTTCCCTTGTTTTTGAGTATCGCAGAAAAGGAAAACCAAACGGAGTCCAATTGACCTGAAATTTCACGGAGATTATTTTTGGACCAGAAGAAGCCCACGGAGTACCGGATATGGGCCAAAAGAGTCTCGAGGCACCCACGAGGGTGGGGGGCGCGCCCTACCCCCTGGGCGCGCCCCCTACCTCGTGGGCGCCTCGGAGACCCCCCTGACTTGTTCCCGACTCCAACACCTCTTATATATACCCAACCTTCCAGAACATAACCTAGATCGGGAGTTCCGCCGCCGCAAGCCCCTGTAGCCACCGAAAACCAATCTAGACCCGTTTCGGCACCCTGCCGGAGGGGGGAATCCCTCTCCGGTGGCCTCTTCATCATCTCGGCGCTCTCCATGACGAGGAGGGAGTAGTTCACCCTCGGGGCTGAGGGTATGTACCAGTAGCTATGTGTTTGATCTCTCTCTCTCTCTCTCTCTCGTGTTCTTGATTCAGAACGATCTTGATGTATTGTCAGCTTTGCTATTATAGTTGGATCTTATGATGTTTCTCCCCCTCTACTCTCCTGTGATGAATTGAGTTTTCCCTTTGAAGTTATCTTATCGGATTGAGACTTTAAGGATTTGAGAACACTTGATGTATGTCTTGCATGTGCTTATCTGTGGTGACAATGGGATATCACATGATCCACTTGATGTATGTTTTGGTGATCAACTTGCGAGTTCTGTGACCTCGTGAACTTATTGATGACCCACAAGTGTAGGGGATCTATCGTAGCCTTTTTGATAAGTAAGAGTGTCGAACCCAACGAGGAGCAGAAGGAAATGATAAGCGGTTTTCAGCAAGGTATTCTCTACAAGCACTGAAATTATCGGTAACAGATAGATTTGTGATAAGGTAATTTGTAACAGGTAACAAGTAATAAAAGTAAACAAGGTGCAGCGAGATGGCCCAATCCTTTTTGTAGCAAAGGACAAGCCTGGACAAACTCTTATATAAAGGAAAGCGCTCCCGAGGACATATCGGAATTATCATCAAGCTAGTTTTCATCACGCTCATATGATTCGCGTTCGGTACTTTGATAATTTGATATGTGGGTGGACCAGTGCTTGGGTACTGTCCTTCCTTGGAAAAGCATCCCACTTATGATTAACCTTTATTACAAGCATCCGCAACTACAACAGAAGTATTAAGGTAAACCTAACCATAGCATGAAACATATGGATCCAAATCAGCCCCTTACGAAGCAACGCATAAACTAGGGTGTAAGCTTCTATCACTCTAGCAACCCATCATCTACTTATTACTTCCCAATGCCTCCCTCTAGGCCCAAATGATGGTGAAGTGTCATGTAGTCAACGTTCACATGACACCACTAGAGGAGAGACAACATACATCTCATCAAAATATCGAACGAATACCAAATTCACATGACTACTTATAGCAAGACTTCTCCCATGTCCTTAGGAACAAACGTAACTACTCACAAATCATATTCATGTTCATAATCAGAGGGGTATTAATATGCATAAAGAATCTGAACATATGATCTTCCACCGAATAAACCAACTAGCATCAACTACAAGGAGTAATCAACACTACTAGCAACCCACAGGTACCAATCTGAGGTTTTGAGACAAAGATTGGATACAAGAGATGAACTAGGGTTTGAGATGAGATGGTGCTAGTGAAGAAGTTGATGGAGATTGACCCCCTCCCGATGAGAGGATCGTTGGTTATGACGATGGTGATGATTTCCCCCTCACAGAGGGAAGTTCCCCCGGCAGAACAGCTCCGCCGGAGCCCTAGATTGGTTCCGCCTCGTGGCGGCAGAGTTTCGTCCCGTGAGCTTGCTTATGATTTGTTACTCGACGAAAGACTCCATATAGCCAAAGATGGGCATCAGAGGGCTGCCAGGGGGCCCACGAGGCAAGGTGGCGTGCCCAGGGGGGTAGGGCGTGCCCCCCACCCTCGTGGATGGTGGGTGGCCCCCCTCTGGTACTTCTTTCGCCCAATATTTTTTATATATTCTGAAACTTGCTCCCGTGAAGTTTCAGGACTTTCGGAGTTGTGCAGAATAGGTCTCTAATATTTGCTCCTTTTCCAGCCCAGAATTCCAGCTGTCGGCATTCTCCCTCTTCATGTAAACCTTGTAAAATAAGAGAGAATAGGCATAAGTATTGTGACATAATGTGTAATAATAGCCCATAATGCAATAAATATCGATATAAAAGCATGATGCAAAATGGAGGTATCACTTATGCGTAGGGGTTGGCACACGTTTTCGTCTTGACTCTCCGGTAGAAACTTTGGGGCACTCTTTGAAGTTCTTTGTGTTGGTTGAATAGATGAATATGAGATTGTGTGATGCATATCGTATAATCGTACCCGCGGATACTTGTGGTGACATTGGAGTATCTAGGTGACATTAGGGTTTTGGTTGATTTGTGTCTTAAGGTGTTATTTTACTATGAACTCTAGGGCTGTTTGTGACACTTATATGAATAGCCCAATGGATTGATCGGAAAGAATAACTTTGAGGTGGTTTCGTACCCTACAATAATCTCTTTCGTTTGTTCTCCGCTATTAGTGACTTTGGAGTGACTCTTTGTTACATGTTAAGGGATAGTTGTGTGATCCAATTATGTTATTATTGTTGAGAGAACTTGCACTAGTGAAAGTATGAACCCTAGGCCTTGTTTCCTAGCATTGCAATACCGTTTACGCTCACTTTTAGCACTTGCTACCTTGCTGTTTTTATATTTTCAGATTACAAAAACCTATATCTACCATCCATATTGCACTTGTATCACCATCTTTTCGCCGAACTAGTGCACCTATACAATTTACCATTGTATTGGGTGTGTGGGGGACACGAGACACTCTCTGTTATTTGGTTGCAGGGTTGTTTGAGAGAGACCATCTGCATCCTACGCCTCCCACGTATTGATAAACAGAGGCTAGCTGTGATACGGCTCCCAAAGGAGGTCAACGGCTTGAATCTTATGCGCACAAAGGGTGGTGGGCTTGGTCTCCTTGGGAGGTCATGCACAAACTACAAGACCCAGTTATGGAAGAGGAAGTCAAATTGTGATGGTGTTGCTCCATGGGTGCTTGGAAGGACTATTGATTTGGAGAAGATACTTTCCCTGAAACCAGAGGATAAATGTGCAATATTAGGGCTTGCAAAAGACAATAGTTTGTTGTTGCTGTGGGCAATTACTGGCCTTGTCTTGATCCATCTTTAGTCGTTGAAGTTCAAGAAGCTTTTCAAACTAATACGTTTTCTCAATATCATGCGTTCGAAAGTGTCTACACTCTACACTGCTGTAGGTAGTACCGTGTCTTAAGTTGCGGTTAGAACAAAACCAAGTTGTGTTTCGATAAGTGGCTGATGAAATTATGTTCACATCATTTTGTGTTAAGCCGACAATTTTAAGTAATGTCATGCCATTTGTTTATTTTGCTGCTTCATGACCTGCAGTGTTATGTTCTGATGCTTGCGTGGTGGTTTTTAATGTAATGATTATGATCCAGAAAATCTATTATAGTGGTATCTAATTTACTTTATGTTCTGTAACCTGGCAGTTTCTATCATATGAATATGAGAATATCCATACAATAAACAATCACTACCTGTGTTTGAGAAAATGAACAATGATTAGCAAAATTGGCAATGTTGTAGAATAACTGAACTAAGTGATATTAACATATCGTTAAATGTGTTTGTGCATAGCTGCAGTCCCATTTTTTTGACTGATGTGACGCACAACAGTTCGAACTTGGAAGTCGACTACATGAGAAACCACCTATATTTCTTTCATTCAGTTTGAACAAGCTAGGTAGCTCAAAATGTACATTTGGAAGCTTAATTAGGCTTAGCTATATTCTTTCATTCAGTATTATTATCTCTGCTGGTGTTGTTTATGGTCTAAATCGATAATAACTACTTGATTTTAAATTTGGTGCGTGTTCTAGAAAGAAAAAAAGGACACCTGGTACTCGCTGTTGATTGGCAAAACAGTAATAATCCATAATAACTACTTGATTGGAAAGAATCTGTGATAGTTTAACTAAATTTCGCTGTTGCTTCATTTTGATATCTGCAACATGATGCAGCTAGACATGCCTTGCTACTAATCAAGTCAGGATGTTCGCTTGTGACAATTACCAACGTTCTACCTGCAGAAGAGGTGGATCCTACCTTCCGGGCACCTTGCCTATAGATCCTGGTAAGTGTCATTCGGATTGTGTCATTGTAGTTGGAGAGTCCCAGCTGTTTTTCTTTTCTTTTTGTTTGAACATGTACCGTGCCAGGACAGACAGAGGCTGGATCACCTTTTTTTTGTTTGATGAGTCCTAGTTGCTTGCTGCAGGATCTAGGTGACCATCGTTGCTGAATAACCTTTTTTTGTTCGATGAGTCTTAGTTGGTTATTGAAGGATCTAGATGATCAAAGTTCCCAAATCATTGAGTTATGTCCATCTTGTTTTTTGATGAGTGTCCGTTTGGGGATTTTGATTTCTGGTAGGTCTCTGATGTTGTTACATGGACAAGGCTTTGAGAACAAGTTGGCAGGGTGTGTGTAAGGCCTATACCAAGTGCAGGCTTTGGCCACATCTAAGGAAGTCGAATATCGAGTTGAAAAGCAGAAAACACCACAATGGTCGGGTGGCACCAAATCCGTTGCTTGTTATGTTCCTGAGAGGGTATCTGGGAGTTACTAGTGTGAACATTGATCTAATCAATCTGGGTGCCAGTTTCGGCTTCAGTTTCTTGCATATTGCTTGATCTGAAGTGTCTGCTGCCAGCATGCCACTGTAGTTCACCGTTGCTTTGTCGAGCACCGCAAAAGATTGGGCACCAACACTCTCGCATTAGCGTCTTGCTAGTTTGTGTCTCATCACAAAAATTGTATAAGGTAGCTACTGTTTTCCCTCAAATAAGTACAACAGTTGGAAGTTGAAGACAACTACATGAAACTAGTTTGAACCAACTGAAATATCAAACAAGTAGCTCAGCAGGTGCGTTGGTAGCTTAAAGATAGTTCTATTTCTTTCATTCATATTAGTATCTCTGGTTATCTCTGGTTATCTCTCTACTAATCTAAAATCCATAATGATGAATTTGCTTGAAATTTACTCCCTCTGTTCCAGATTAGTTGTCGCTGATTTAGTACAAAGTTGTTATGGAACGGAGGGAGTACTAGATAATTGTTCCTTTTACCACTTTTAGGAGAGTCCTGCTACGAGCCAGTAGCAAGTCCATTTGTACTAGGGAAAACTAATACATTGATTTAATTTCTTTTTTGGGGGGCTGAATTTGTTTGAAAATAATCTAAATCTGAATAGTCTAAATCACTTTTGTTGCTAGGATTTATTAGTGTGATCTTTTTCAGGCTAAATTTATGCAAATATTAATCTAAATCTGAATAGTCTTGATCACCTGTGTTGTATATTTTTATGATTTTTTCCAATATGGCATGGAATGAGCTTAAAAATTATGTCTCTTCTGAGCAGCTAATGGTCTGAGTGTGCATCTTCATTTTTATGGTAGTAATCAGTTTATACTACCTTCTTTTACTATTCATTAGTTCTGACAGCAGATATGTTTTTTTAAATGTATTCCTAATGTTGTTTTGAAATTGATTCCTTTTTTATTTGAACTACATGGCATGTTATTGGTTGTTTGACTTCTTATGCTTGCAGAAACTGACATCGGTAGTGGACATGATGGAGCTAATCTTTGGCACAGTACATAAGATGATTGACCAGTTATATGTGATATGTGATGTACTGGTTGAGTGGGTAAGCATATCTTCTGCATGTATGTTAACCTGTTGAGGTATCTGAATGGTTCTTAAAAATGTGCTGCTTTGTCTTTTACTGTCATTTCTAAGTTACTCCCTCCGTAAACTAATATAAGAGCATTTAGGATACTAAAGTAGTGATCTAAACGCTCTTATATTAGTTTACAGAGGAAGTACCAAATTGCAACAGAGGACTCTTAAGATTTTTCCCCTACAACTATGCCTGCCCAGAAATTAGAATTCCTTCATGCAGTTAGTAGCAATGAACTACTAACCCTCTGCTGTGCTTCTGCAAGATATTTCTGCTTGTTTTTACTCGTTGCTGCATTACCTTTAACTTCTGTTTCTGAGGCCATGGTTCTGTCATGTCCTAGTTTGATTTGAATGTTGTCCGGTTTACACAAGTGATTTATACCAACAATACCGGAGCATCTGGTTCAACCTTTTCTTATATGGACTTATAGAATTGCCATTTCATGCTGCTGCTTATTTTGGATCATTGTGATACCAACAGAACTATGATTGTCAGTTGTCACAATACTTGAAGAGTATACCTTCATTAAATCTTATACTGCTGCTTATAGAGGAGTTTTATCGATGACTATTCTAGTTTTAGTCTGTTTCATTAAACATTT
>NC_057809.1:50070970-50083892 GCF_018294505.1 Triticum aestivum | reverse complement strand
GGGACTCCGAACTACCTTCGGTACATCAAAACACATAAACTCATAATACCGATCGTCATCGAACGTTAAGCGTGCGGACCCTACGGGTTCGAGAACTATGTAGACATGACCGAGACTCGTCTCTGGTCAATAACCAATAGCGGAACCTGGATGCTCATATTGGTTCCTACATATTCTACGAAGATCTTTATCGGTCAAATCTCATAACAACATACGTTGTTCCCTTTGTCATCGGTATGTTACTTGCCCGAGATTCAATCGTCGGTATCATCACACCTAGTTCAATCTCGTTACCAGCAAGTCTCTTTACTCATTCCGTAATGCATCATCCCGCAACTGACTCATTAGTCACATTGCTTGCAAGGCTTATAGTGATGTGCATTAACGAGAGGGCCCAGAGATACCTCACCGACAATCGGAGTGACAAATCCTAATCTCGATCTATGCCAACTCAACAAAAACCATCGAAGACACCTGTAGAGCATCTTTATAATCACCCAGTTACGTTGTGACGTTTGATAGGACACTAAGTGTTCCTCCGGTATTCGGGAGTTGCATAATCTCATAGTTATAAGAACATGTATAAGTTATGAAGAAAGCAATAGCAATAAACTAAACGATCATAGTGCTAAGCTAACAGATGTGTCGTCAATCACATCATTCTCTAATGATGTGATCCCGTTCATCAAATGACAACTCATGTCTATGGCTAAGTTCGTCTTATCTTATGATGAATGTCAAATAATAGGTAATATCGGTAAGCATCAAGAAATGCCTATGAATTATTCACTTGCTATTGAACAATTTGATGTTTGGGGTTTTGATTACATGGGACCTTTTCCTTCCTCTAATGGTTATACACGTATTTTGGTTGTTGTTGATTATGTTACTAAATGGGTAGAAGCTATTCCAACTAGTAGTGTTGATCACAACACCTCTATTAAAATGCTAAAGGAAGTTATTTTCCCAAGGTTTGGAGTCCCTAGATACTTAATGACTGATGGTGGTTCACACTTTATTCCTGGTGCTTTCTGTAAAATGCTTGCCAAGTATGATGTTAACCATAGAATTGCATCACCCTATCATCCTCAGTCTAGTGGTCAAGTTGAACTTAGCAATAGAGAAATAAAATTGATTTTGCAAAATACTGTCAATAGGTCCAGGAAGAATTGGTCTAAGAAATTAGATGATGCACTTTGGGCTTATAGAACAGCTTATAAAAATCCTATGGGTATGTCTCCTTATAAAATGGTTTATGGAAAAACTTGTTATTTGCCTCTTGAGTTAGAACATAATGCTTATTGGGCAATTAAAGAACCCAATTATGATTTCAAACTTGCTGGTGAAAAGAGGTTATTTGATATAAGCTCATTAGATGAATGGAGAACCCAAGCTTATGAAAATGCAAAGTTATTCAAAGAAAAAGTTAAAAGATGTGATGACAAAAGAATCCAAAAGCGTGAGTTTAAAGTTGGAGAATATGTTCTTTTGTACAACTCTCGTTTTAGATTTTTTGCAGGAAAGCTCCTCCCGAAATGGGAAGGCCCCTATGTCATCGAGGACATTTACCGGTCTGGAGCCATCAAAATAAATAATTTCGAAGGCACTAACCCGAAGTTGTCAATGGGCAACGAATAAAGCATTATATCTCAGGTATGCCTATTAATGTTGAAAGTAATATTATCCAAACTTTGACACCGGAAGAACACATAAAAGAGTCCTTCTGGAACACTCCAGAATCATGAAAATAAGGAGGTACGTGATACGGTAAGTAAACGGACTCCGAAAAATCTGCAAAAATATTTTTATCAGTCTTGGAATATTTTAAAATTTTGGAAATAAAGAAACTCCCAGGAAGTGTACCCTAGTGGGCACAAGACACCAGGGCGCGCTAGGCAAGCCTGGTGCACCCAGGTGGGTTGTGCCCAACTGGGACGCCTCCCGTACTCCGTTTTTCTACCATATACTTGTCCTACAAGATAAAAAAATCTATATATACTTCCCGAACCTGTTGACCACCGTATCGTGGAGAAATCATGTGCTCTCTTTTTCCTTGTTGTTTTCGGTCAGATTCCATCTACCATGGCCTCTTCAAGCTCCTCCAAGGACAAGATCTCGCCTTCATCACCACCATCATCTCCTTCATCACCAAAAGGAGAATTGAGTATCGGGTATGGGCACTCCCCTTGGCTTCCCCCAAGCATGGGGAGATGCCCCGGTATTGTATCATCCCACTATCTTTTTGCTTTTATTTATCTTAGTTCAATCTTTTGCTTTCAGAAGAAATAAGGTTTAGTTCGATCCTTTCTTCTTTTGAGAGTTTGCTTAATGATCTACCTTTGTAATCGTGTGCAAGTTATATAATGAAGTTAGTTTTAATTTTTGCTCTCTTTACTTTCATGTTGCAAATGAAGAAAATAATTAAGGAAGAAAGGAAAAAAAGATAAAGGAAATAAATGAAGAAAGGAAATAAAAAATGAAAAGATTATATACTAATCCTATGGTAGGTGATGGCACTACATAAGGAAAAGTATAGGTAGAAAATTTTATTAGAAATTGACAAACATAGCATTAGTCAATGATGCAACTCATGAAAGAATTAATAAGGGAAGAGAAGATTCACATATAGATATACTATCCAAAAATCTTTTGTGATTGTCAGCCCTCATCAAAATATTATATGCCAAAATTGTTGACGTTGGACAAGGAAGACAACTTAATGGTTTATGTTTGTTTATATTCACATAGAAGTCATATTGTCATAGATCCATTAACATGTGATGCTTGCCCCCTATCTTTGCTAGCCAAAAATTCTGTACTAAGTAGAGATACTACTTGTGCATCCAAAAACCCTTAAACCCAAATCTTTTTCAAGAGTCCACCATACCTACCTACGGATTGAGTAAGATCCCTCAAGTAAGTTATCATCGGTGCAAAAAGGCAATAAAAATTGCTTCTAAAAGTGTGAGATCATTTAGTGTAAGAGAAAATTGAGCGTTGTACAAACTTGGATGACAAAGAATAAAAGTGACAGACTGCATAATAAAGGTTGTCATCTTAAGGGGCAATAGAATGTGACATTCTCTTACACTAAGGGAATGAGCATACAAACAAATAGGTGCATGGCAACCTCTGCTTCCCTCTGCGAAGGGCCTATCTTTTACTTTTATACAAAGAGTCAAAGTTTTTCTCTGTATTCCTTTTATTTTTCTCGTTTGTCAAGCATCATGTGGTGAGGAAAGATCTAGGCACATATGTCCAGTTGAATATAGATAGCATGAGTTATTATTGTTGACATCACCCTTGAGGTGCGAAACTATAAGCCCCCATCTTTCTATGTGTCCGGTTGAAACATTTTGCTCATGGGTACAAGGTGAGTGTTAGAAATCACAGAAGACTATATGATGGTTGAGTATGTGGACTTGCCATCAACATCTTCACTAGCACCATCTCATCTCAAACCCTAGTTCATCTCTTGTATTCAATCTTGTTACCGGAACTATAGATTGTTGCTAGGGGGTGACTAGTAGTGGAGATTACATCTTGTAGTTGATTACTATATGGTTTATTTGGTGGAAGACTATATGTTCAGATCCAATATGTTATTTAATACCCCTCTGATCTTGAGCATGATTATTATTTGTGAGTAGTTACTTTTGTTCTTGAGGTCACAGGAGAAATCATGTTGCAAGTAATCATGTGAATTTGATATGTGTTCGATATTTTGATAGTATGTATGTTGTGATTCCCTTAGTGATGGCATGTGAACGTCGATTACATGACACTTCACCATATTTGGGCCTAAGGGAATGCATTGTGGAGTAGTAAATAGATGGTGGGTTGCGAGAGTGACAGCAATTTAAACCCTAGTTTATGCACTATTCTGTAAGGGACCGATTGGATCCTAGAGTTTAATGCTATGGTTAGAATTTATTCTTAATACTTTTCTTGTAGTTGCGGATGCTTGCGGGAGGGTTAATCATAAGTAGGAGGTTTGTTCAAGCAAGAACAACACCTAAGGACCGGTCCACCCACATATCAAATTGTCAAAGTAGCGAACACAAATCAAACCAACAAGATCAAAGTAGCTAGATGAAATTCCCGTGTACCCTCAAGAACGCTTTGCTTATTATAAGAGACCGTTTTTGGCCTGTCCTTTGCCTCAAAAGGATTGGGCTACCTTGCTGCATACTTGTCACTATTATCGTTACTTGCTCGTTACAAATTATCTTGCTATCAAACTACTCGCTGCTTACAGTTTCAGCACTTGCAGACATCACCTTACTGAAAAGTACTTGTCATTTCCTTCTGCTCCTCGTTGGGTTCGACACTCTTACTTATCGAAAAGAGCTACAATTGATTCCCTATACTTGTGGGTCATCACCTACCGCATCAAAGCCCACCCCTCGGGTCAGCGCTGCACACAGCCTCCAGCATACTACAAACACCAGAAACTACTTGCAACTCCTGGACAGAGGACAGGGGCGGTTAATAAGTCGAGAGAGTCAATTAAGGATCCCAATGTGTGGTAGTAGCTGATCTTAAATCACGCATACAGATCTCAGTTCCTAAGGACGGTTCCAATGAAACAACCCACCATGTACTCCTACATGGCCTCTCATCGATACCTTTACCAAATCATGTTCACACACAGTAGAACATGTTCATCACCATTCCAATTCATCCCTGATGAATCGGCCCTGACTCAACTCTAAGCAGTAGCAGGCATGACCAACAAGCATGAATGAGTAGGCACATCAAGGCTCAAACAACTCCTACTCATGCTAGTGGGTTTCATCTATTTATTGTTGCAATGACAGGTCATGCAGAGAAAAGGGGTTCAACTACCGCAGCATGTAACAGTTGAATCGTTGTTGTCCTAATGCAGTAAAAGAGAGCAGGAGAAAGAGAGTGGGATTGTATCAGAATGAACAAGGGGTTTTGCTTCCCTGGCACTTCTAAAGATAGTATAGTTCTTCATCGGTGTCATCGATCTCATCGTCGGAACCACGTCTACTAAGAGGAGACAAATACCAGCAACAGAGAAGGAACACAATCAATGCAATGCAACAATATGATGCATGATCATGACATGGCAATATGTTGTGGTTTGGGCTAATGCAATTAGCAACCAGATTAAATGAAGTTGGTTTGAACCAAGGGTTCAAATTCAAACTCCATCTAAGGCATTTCAAATGCCATTTAATCAAATTGTCATATACAACAACTTTAGGTTGGTCAAACATGCATGACAGTGCCATAAACGGACTCCTCATTTTTTTGATCATTTTTCATATATAATTTATTTCATTTGGAGTTACGGTTGATTTTATATGATTTTTAGAAGTTTTGGCTATTTTCTGAAATAAATAAATCATTTCTAATTTATTTAAAATCCCAGACAAGCTTTACTGCGTCAGGATGGCGTCGATGTGACGTCAGCAAGTCAACAGGCGTGGTCAAGGTCAAACTTGACCAGTGGGTCCCACTGGTCAGTCTCACAGTGCTGGCTCGAGTCACAAACAGGTGGGACCGGTCAACGGCCACGTCAGCAAAGTCAATGCTGACATGTGGCATAGGGCCCACATGGCAGTGGCACTAGGGGTGTTTAGCGAGGTCATTAGTGCTAAGTAATCCGGCACCACGTTAGCAGTTGACGCCGGCGACCAAAAGCACGGTGGTGGCACACCGAAGTTGCTCGGGACGACACTGCAGGCGGTGTTTTGCGGCGTGGTTTGGAGCTATGGGGGCGACCTAAATCGACGGCGGCAAGCTCAAAGGCGGCGGGCGGAGTTTGGGTCTCGCTGGTTTCAGCGTTGCAAACCACGGCAGGAGCAGCTGATGAGGACATCAATACCATTGTTACACCCACAGCTCCTACTGTTACATATACTGGACCAATTACTAGAGCTCGCGCACGCCAATTAAATTACCAGGTACTTTCGTTTCTTGGTAATGATTCTAATGTTCATGAGATTATGATGCTGCCTAAATTGGATACATTTGTTTTGCTTTCAAATGAAGGGCCTAGCTTGGAGAAGGATAAACATTGGAGCAAGAACACGCATGGAGTTGATGGCATGCGCAAGGGGATCAAGAACGGAGTTACAAGTGATGATTTCAGGACTTTGAAGCCGCCATAAGGAGTGCATGAAGCCATGGACGAAATATACAAGATGTCACTTCATAATATTCGTCCATAGGCTATTCTAGGTGTTGCGTCACCTTATTAATGGGCCAGGCCCATGTAATTTCGAAATACTTAAGTATAGGCTATTTTTAGAGTCCGTATGTGTGGGGAAACAAGAGTTAGGGTTGGTTTCGGACCCCACCCTCAAGGGCCACGAAATTCCCCTCTCTTCCTCCATATATACAGCCCTTAGGGCGTCGTTTAGACTTTGGATTTTGTTTAGATTAAAAGTTCGCCATAGCTGCAACTTCGTGTACTTCGTTTGTGTCCAACGACCAGACCAAGACGTCACAGAACCCCACCTTGATCAATAAAGCTTTCATCTTATATTCGCAATATCCCGATTGCAATCTCAGTTTCTTGCTTGTTCTTCGTTTGCTCGCAGGAAATAGACCCTCGTGGTCAGGTTGATCGTGCTCCGGCGTGGTCAATAACCCTCGGAAGTTGGTTTAGCGATTGCTAAGGCGTGGCGTCTCGCACGTTCGTAGTCGGATCGTCAAGGTCGACTCCCACAGAAAACGATAGCCACCATCTCATCGAAACATCGGGACACCTTAGCCTCTATCAGCAGCTGGAGGGGGTTTTGGGCTTCTGGCGTTGCACTGAGCACGACTGTGTGCTCGGTTGCAGCTCTAGGTGACGGTGGCCACGGCGGCGACATGGCCAGCGGAGCCAAGCTCTCGGCCGCGACAGGCAACGGCGTTAGCGGGAGGAAAAGAGCTAGGAGAGAGGGGGGATCAACGCAGCAGCTCACAACGGATCCAACTGAGGGGTTGGCAACCTCGGGGGCGGGCTAGAGACGTCGTGAGGTCGTCGGCGATCTTGGCGGCCGAGCGGGGAGGAAGAAGTTGACGGGGCAGCGATGCAGGGCGAACGAGCGCTCGGGGCTCGGTCGAGGCGAAGTGGCAGACGACGTCGGAGATCGTGAGCAGCACGAGGAGGCGAGGGGAGCACGGTAGGCGCGGGTTCGACTGCGGCGCTCTCGGGCACGCTTGGGTCCGAGCGAGAGAGAGATCATAGGAGGGGGAAAACAAGGGGGAGAGTGAGAGAGGTCCGAGGGTGTCGTGGCGTCTCCAGGCGCATCAGGGCAGCGGCGGGAAGCAGGAGATGGCTCGGGCGCGTGCCGGCGCGCGGCGACCACGCGCGCGGCATCCAACTGGCGCGGGGAGGAAGACGCCCCTGCCCCTGGTGGGCTGGGCTGTCGTACCGGGCCGCCAGCTAGCCAGGTAAGTGGGCTGCCAGGTCAGTGCCCTCTCTCTCTCTCTCTCTCTCTTTCCTGTTTTCTTTATGTTTTCTATTTATTTGCTCTGTTTTGATTTAGTAAAAATACTAAATCATTTCATAAAATCCTCGAAATATTTGTGGGCACTTGTAGAATTATTTCCAATAGCCCTCAAATGCTTTCAAGATTATTTGGACATTTAAAATACTTTATAGAATTTAAATGTCCAAATTCAAATGCTTATGATTTAATTCAAAAATCCAGAGTCCTAGAGAAGTGTGCACCATTTTTGACAAAGGTTCTAGACCAATTCAAAAGTGATGAACATTTATGAAAGGCATTTTGGGTTCATTGAAAAGATTTAATTTTGACCCTAGTTGAATTTCATTTACTGCTAGGGTTTAACAATCCTCATTTCAAATTCATTTGAATTTTAAACATGATGACATCATGATCAAACAAGACAACAGGGCCTGAGCTAGGGCTGTGACATCGGCGTCCGGCCTGATGCCGGCAGTAACGGAGCAGCGGCGACCATCCTCCACGACATGGACCGGCCGGAGATTGAGAAGACACAATGAGAGGTAGACAGACAACAGGTAAAGCAATCTTACCGGTTACCATTAACCATACATATTCAACAGATATTTGCATACACATTCACAATTCAACCAAACCTTGTATATACAGTACATAAGAAAAAGCTGACGAGCACTACCATAAGAACACGCATGTTCTTGTAATACACCTATCATTTTCATAGGTACAACAATACTATATACTAACACCAGCAAAGTGGTAAGATATGATGTCAAAAAAAAAAGCAAAGTGGTAAGATACACATACAAATGAGCTTTTAACAAGTACAAAGTGGTTATCACACGCACCACGCCTCATCCCGCTAACCTGAAAAGGAGGTGGCGAGTGGTAAGGTGAAAGGGCTGTTGACCGTAAAAATTATGAATTTCTCACTGGTCCAAAATTATTTCCCCTCATGGAATCATAAACAGGTTCAGAACTGATTAGAAGTATATATAACCGAGCCATGATTACATATGTGGGTGAAATCATCCACATAAAGGGGTTCACTTTGAACAAAGACTTACTCTTGATATACATCTACATAAGCTTTCATACTACAAAATACAACACTGAGGTTTTCACTCTCCAACTCCAACCGAACAAACTGACAGAAAGTAATTTAGAGAACAAGGAGGTAACCAAACATATGCTACTGGCATATACTTTCACCCAAACACATAGAGAACAAGGGGAGCCAAAATACCTGTATACATCAAAATGACTTCATGTGTATATGCAACTAGGAGTGTGGTGAAAATGGTACATCTTGAATCAGCTAATAATCGTGCTAATTGAACTATACTAAAAAGAACGAGAGAGAAAACACCAACCTATTATATAATATACAACATAATCAATGCAAACATAGGCCACCAGAAGTTAAGATACGGGAGGATATGGCATCCAAGGGCACAACCAAAATTTGATTCTCCACCGAAGACTACAAACAGTAAAGACATTGTTCATCCACAGATGTTCACTAATGCCAAGGAAAATAAAAGGCTTACTGATCTATCAACTATTCAAGTTTCAGTGCATGTTGCTGATACAGCTTATTACGTATTTCTCTACTCAAGATTTGTTTAGCTAGATTCCGTCGCCAAACAAATTTCAGGGGGAAAATGAATTTACAGTCACCAAACAAATTTCAGGGAGAAAATGAATTTACCGTCACCAAACAAGTTTCAGGGGGGGAATGAATAATAATGCTAGTAGCCACGGGACATGAATTAGTATTTAGTAATGCAGAATTTCCTTCGTTATACTTCAAACAGTAATTATCAGTTTGCTGGCAGATATGGCAACTGACCTTTTTAGATCTTCAGTCAAGCTGCATTTATAGCTCAATAGGCATTTTTTTTTCATGAACAATTGCTAACCCAGATGTATTTATATTATATTAAAAACCTAAATGAAGTGTGAATCGATGAGAGAAGATGATAAGGAATGCAAACATATGGTCCATGGGTTATTTTTCCTTATGACAACAGAAGTTTCAATACAGAGGATACTATTTGGTCCATTCAGAAATTTGTACCAAGGGAACATCAAGATACTCATTATACCCGGAGATTTCACTCCGGTAATCAGATCACGTTCACTCAGATCCCAATTGTCACTCAAAACAATCGCAACTGCACCATCTACCAGCACCCAATTACAAGAACCACCAACGAGGAAAGAGTATTCAAGTTTCTCACTGAGCACAGGAAGGAGGAAGTATTTCATTCTGCTACCCGCTTAACATGACAAGACTCCTCATCTATGAGAAGGCAAAGAAGCTGGGCCAGAAGAAAACATCCAGGAGGCAGTGATCCATGAAAGCATGATGGGAGGCCGTTAGGTGGGCAATAGTTGAGCAAAGGGTTGTAGAGAGACTCATAGCGTATGCTCTTGCAATTTGGTACTTGAGAAATGGTAATAATAAGTAAAGCAATACATATTCGGAAAATAACAGTTCAGATAACTCAACTTGCATGTGGAAGATAAGCTTACCCACTTGACCAGTACATCACAATATCATATCTAACTGAATAATCGCCGTATGTATTGTCTACACCGTGTCCACCACAAATGCCTCACAACTTCCGCTCCCTCGTGTCCACCACCAATGCCTGTTATAAGCATAATAAGTCAAACGGCACATTACAAAGAAACGGTCAAATAGGTATGAGGAGGCATAAACAAGATACTTAGATAAACTTGCAGCTGTAATTTGAAAAGATGAAATTAACTCAAGTAATTGATTTTTTTATGCTATAAACGAACACTTGCAATAGGGGTCTACTACAAGTGATAAATGAACAATTATTTTGTAAATTTCAAACCAAGTAACGATTGTGGATTTAAGATTATTAGCAAACTCAGCGGAGATAACATACTGAAATAAAGAAATACAAATACTGAAATATAAGATGTTCTAACTTTTTATCAATCGGATGTATATAGACATGTTTTAGTGTGTTTGTTCACTCATTTCAGTCCGTATGTAGTCCATATTGAAATATCCAAAACATTTTATATTTGTGAACGGATGGACTAGCTTTTAAGCTTCCAAATGCAAGGCTACCTATTCGACATTATAGTTTGTTCAAGCTAATTATTCTTATAGTTTTTCGCGACTTCAAACTGCTATGCACCTCATCTTGAAACACAAACTGCACTGCGGCTATGCGCTAACACTACCATTATACAACCCTTGCATATTTCAATAGGCAGGCCGCAGGCCACTTTGATTCAGGTTAATCGTTATACAAAGAACTAGCCAACCTCGATGTTGATTGTTTTAGTGCAGACTTTTTATATAACTTATGTATCCTAGATAGCTGATCTGTGCTTGATCCATGTCATGGAAAAGGATTATCCGTTTGATTATTTGACAACTGCATAGCCACCAGACCAGATAGTTCCCTCTCAGGGTATGCCTATAATTAACTTCATATAGTAGTTTTTATGTTTCTTTCCATAGCTCTGACTTGAAGCAGATAGTGCAAAGTTTGGTAATAAAATAACAATATTAGGAGCAACATTGTGCAGGTTCAGAAGAGATGTGTTGAAAAGGTCACCAAGCAGCAAAAGAAACAAGTGATATTACACTACTTACTAAAGCGGCATTTAATCAGCCACTTAACGAAAAATAACTCTGTTTTGTTATATCCTCAGTGAAAAGGTACCTGGAGTGTAGACAATTTCGAATGGATAGTAACGATAAGCGATGCCGGTCACAGGAAGTTTCTTGAGCTGCAATGACTCAAGGTGGACCATGAAGACACCAACAACTGTCCAGAAGAACGCCACATTATTTTCCTCTGCATAACCTATCATATTCGGTGGCTCTTTCTCTGAATTTGGGGGAAGTAACTTGTCCAGTTCAATAGTTCTTCCACTGCTCCAAGAAACATCGCCATGACAGTCTGTCTCCCTCTTCCAAAATTGGGCGATGAAGCCTGACACGACGATGAGACCCATCCCACCACCCTCTGTCCGCATAACCACGACATGGCGAGTGCGGCTGGTAAGCACCTGCGCTGGCAACAATGTCACAGCTAGGCTCTTCCTACCCAAATCAAACTCGAGGATATTGGATGCTGAAACCAACCAATAAATGCAATCCCCCGCCAGTACAGCGGGCTCGCCTAAATGAACCATAGACACCAATGGAACCGGGCACGAGATGGTATCGCCCCATACGCCGGTCTCCGACGAGTAAACGCGGCCGAGCGCTCTTCTAGGCTGCTTCCCGTCGCTGCTTACCAAGACCACCTGGAAGTGGTCGATTTCTCCGGCGGCGCGGAGCACCGTCCCGTTGATGGGGTTCTCCAACGGGTGGAACCCGAACCCCCGGGGGACGGCCAGGCGGTGCTGGACGCCGGCGACGGGGTCCCACACGACGACCTGGAGCGAGATCGGGAGGAAGAAGAGCGCGAGGCCGTGGCGCCATCCGAGGGTCATGTAGCGGTCGTGGAGGTCGAGGGAGAAGTGGCCGCGGGGGAGGCGGTCGGGGGCGTCCAGGGCTGGCTGGAAGGTGATGCCCTGGTTCGCGTCGATGAAGCCGAGGAGCGGAGGGCTGCGGCGGTGGTGGATGCGGAAGCGGCGGCGGAAGGCGGGGTCGGAGAGGAGGCTGCGCCAGCGCCTGCAGACGAGGGAGGCGCGTGGGAGGGAGGAGGGCTGCGGGGGGAGGCGGAGCAGGATCTCGGAGAGCAGGTCGTCGTCGTCCAGCGGCGGCGCCGCCGCGGAACGGGGGAGGAAGCTGGTCGTCGTCATCTCGCTCACAGGTCGTGCAGGGTGTGCGGTCAGTCAAGCCCAGGTCCAAAGTGACGCTGAAGAGACGGGGACGACTAGCCAGCCCATGAGACCGCTGCTGGTGAGAGCCCATAAGGCCATGACCAGCAGACAAACGTAAAAGCCCATGAGATTGTATATTCCCCACACAAGGTTGGCGCTGTGCGTTGTCCAAACGGTGCTCTGTTTTTATTTTCTTCAACCAGGAGGGGTGAACGAGGTGCCAAACTTTTTTTTCAAGCATAGCACGGGTAAAAATCAGTACCGTTGGTTAGAGGTAGGGATGTAAATGGCGCGATAAACGGCGGCGCAAAGCCCTTTTTTTGGTTAGCTTGATAGTAGTTATTTTCTTAGAAAAAGAGAACTTTTTTGAACCGTTAGACTGATAAGTGGGCTTAAACAGTGTGCCGCTTGGATCCCTAGTTAGGGCATCTCCAACGCGTTCTACCAGTCCTTCGCCCACTTTCGGCCCCTCCCGCATGTAAAAAAACAATGAAAAAAATCACTCGGGGAAAACCCACCGCACATCTCGCGATCTCCAACTAGACAACCTCCACCAATGTCGCGATGGTCGTGGCCTCCCCACACGCCACAGCCTTCCATCAAGATCCGACCGTCGTCAACCCCATATCCATATGTATGGAGGC
>NC_057809.1:49969235-50070653 GCF_018294505.1 Triticum aestivum | reverse complement strand
GCTAGGACGAAATGCAAAATAAACACTATATTTTAAAAGGAACCATATGAGAAAGGAAGAAGAAGACCGTACCTTGAAATTTGAATGAACAATTATCTTCAAATCTTTGATGAGTGAACAACTATGTACGAAGATAGTTGAATCCTTGTAAAGTTTGAACCTCTCACGACAAAGCATAAAGCAATTTATTATCAATCTATCTCAAGTACAATGGTCAATGATGCAACTTATTGTTCCTTAGTGTTATCATTTTTTTGCAGGAATAATTAGTAAACAAATAGCATATGTATGATGGTATTAGCAGGAATGTGGATGTTGGTTTTTGAGGATCAGAAGATGCACAACTAATTCTAGTTGCTGTCCATTAAAAACTTACTTCATCCAAAAACAAGCAAAGGCAATACCCAAGCTAGCTACGCCTACGGGTAGAAGAAACCAGCAATGGCGTCGCTCGCACCCGGGAGGCCACCAGCCTGCCTCCTAACCCTTCTCTCCATCGTTGCCGCGGCCCTATCCCTGGCGCCGCCGGGCCTGGCGGCGGGGAAGACCGGCCAGGTGACAGTGTTCTGGGGATGGAACAAGGCCGAGGGGTCCCTGCGCGAGGCGTGCGACTCCGGCATGTACACCATGGTCACCATGTCTTTCCTCAAAGTCTTCGGCGCCAACGGAGAGTACCACCTCGACCTCTCCGGCCACGACCTCTCCACCTCGACCTCTCCGGCCACGACCTCTCCACCTCGACCGCCAATGGAGGCCGACCGCCCCGGGGGCGGCGCGCGGGTGCGGAAACGGCGGCGGCTAGGGTTTAGGATCGACTTGCGATAGATACCAAGTTGGAAGGGAGAAAGGGTTTTGGTGGAATTGTCGTTGTATTGCTTGAGCCTCATGGGCATATATATAGGAGTACATGATCATCTTGGAGTACAAGGCAAGGTAGAATAATATCCTACGCTATCCTAGCTTTCCTAATAATCATGATACTCAACATCCCCCCGCAGTCACAACGGTAGCGACGCAGACGGTGAGACTGGAGAAGAATCCGAAGGCAAGCCGATGGACACCCCCCCACAGTCGTAACGGTCGACGCATCGCGGAGTCGTGGCTGGAGTGGAAACCAACAAGGTTGCGTAAGCAGGCGGTAGCCCTTTGTGTCGTTTGTCGATGTAGCCGAGAGCCGAGGGTGGTGTAGCCGTGGTCGAGGTAGCCGCGCGTAGAATGTCATGGTCGATGTCGAGTCGGGGAGCCGGTGTCGAGGATGTCGCCATGGAGCCGCGGGCGCAAGAGCGCACCGAGTTAGCATGGTCGCAGTGGTGTCGAAGTAGTGGTGCGCCGGGAAGAAGACATTGTTGACGACGCGTCGCGGCGGGTTTGCCAAGCCCGGGGACACATCGTAGACGAAGGCACGCACCGGTGTTGCTAGCATCGGGCATGCGTAGACAGACGAAGACGAAGTTGACGAAGCGCCACACCAGGCTTGCCAGGCCCGGGGAAACATCGTGGACGAAGGCATGTATCGGTGTTTCCAGCACCGGGCATGCATAGACGAGGACCTGCACAAGTTGTACGCCATGTCGGAGGAGTCGGAGAGGCCATCAAAGAAGGACTCGACGACGGTTGCGGTGTCAATCAGCGCAGAGCCGACGTCGCCTGCAGTTGTCGGAGTAGACGAAGTGGTCGGGGTAGATGATGGCGACGCTGGCGACGGGCCGGTGTTGGACGAAGACGAAGGAGGTGGACGGGCGGCGGCGGCGGCTACGTGGGTAGCGGCGGCGGCCAAAGAAGAGCGGCGGCGGCGGCGGTGCTCGAAGTAGGCGAAGAACCCGACAGCATGACGAAGACCGCCGCGGACGGTGGTGTTCCCGCGCCAAGGGAGGTGGCGCGACGCATACCACAGGAAGTCAACACGCGTGGACGACGAAGTGAACCGTGGGCCGCTGCGCTACGGCCCGAAGGGGCGACGCAGCGGCGGCGGGCAGGTCGGGGTGACGGCGGGAAGACCTCGGGGCGGCGGCAGGGACCGCGGGCCGCGACGCGACAGCCCGAAGGGGCGGCGCGGCGGAGGAGCGCGGGTCGGTGCAACCGCGGGGACGGCCTCTAGACGGCGGCATGGACCGCGTGCCACGCTCGCTACGGCCCGACAGGGCGACGCAGTGGCGGCGTGAGGGTCGGTGCCGCCACGGGAACGACCTGGAGCGGACGGCCTCTGGGCGGCGGTGGACCGCGGGCCGCGGTACTACGGCTTGAAGGGGCGACGCAGCGGTGATGTGGGTCGGTGCAGTTGGGAGAAGAACCACGGGGCAGCGGCGTTGCGGCCCGACGGGGCGACGCAGCGGCAGCCCATTGCTCGATCGGTACAGGGGCGCGCTGAACTCAGGACGGTCTTCATGGGGCCTGCGGAGGCGCGCGCAACCGACGGGCCAGGTCGGTCGCACGACGTAGATGATGCGGATCGCGGCGGCGGGCGGGTGATCAATCCGATCGCGCGCGAGGTCGGGGACGTCGCTCGGTGGAGGTGCGGTGGCGACGGAGTCCAAGATGAAGCCGGCGGCGGCGGGCGGCAGGGCGGCTATGATTGGCCGCCACATGGCGCGAGGTCGCCGGGTCGGGGTGATGCAGGTGTCCCGGTCGGAGCAGGGCGGTGACGGCCGACGTAGATCGACGGGCGGGCCGTCGCACGAAGGGCGGCGGTGTAGAGCCGCCGCATGACGCGAGGCCGCCGGGTCGGGGCAACCGGCAGGCCGACGCAAGGACGCCGCGCAAGGCCGCCGGGTCGGGG
This sequence comes from Triticum aestivum, assembly GCF_018294505.1. NCBI lineage: Eukaryota > Viridiplantae > Streptophyta > Magnoliopsida > Poales > Poaceae > Triticum > Triticum aestivum. Next base: position 50,067,877 of record NC_057809.1, on the reverse strand, counting down.
CGACCGACGGGCAGACGCGCGGACGACGCGCGAGGCCGTCGGATCGGTGAAGAAGCCGGCCGATCGCGTCGGTATTGGAGTAGAGGCGCACGGGATCGACGGCGGCGATGAGCGACGCAAACCGGATCACATAGACCGGAAAACCAAAAAAGAGACGCCGATCAAAGTGACCGACGAGAGAGAGAAAATCCGGATCAAAGGATCGGGGAAAAAGACTCTCTAGGGCAGACGGCCAACACGGCCGGCGGACGAACCCTAGGTACGGGCGGCGCGGCCCCCGGCGGCGGTCATGGAGGCCGACCGCCCCGGGGGCGGCGCGCGGGTGCGGAAGCGGCGGCGGCTAGGGTTTATGATTGACTTGCGATAGATACCAAGTTGGAAGGGAGAAAGGGTTTTGGTGGAATTGTCGTTGTATTGCTTGAGCCTCATGGGCATATATATAGGAATACATGATCATCTTGAAATATAAGGCAAGATAAAATAATATCTTACGCTATCCTAGCTTTGCTAATAATCACGATACTCAACAGAGAAGAAGGACAACTACGGCGGGGGTCATGCTTTGGGACCGATACTTCGACAAGCAGAGCGATTACAGTAGCTACATCAAGTACTACGCCTGATCGGAGCTATACTTCCACAAGACAAGCAGGTCGATTTGATTTTGATGTGTTGTTGCAAACTTGCAAGCGAGAATAAAGTGAGGCTTGTACTTGGATAAATAAATAATTGACCAGCTACTCGTACGTACAGTTATGGTTTAGTTATCAACTCAATGTCTTGAATGCTTGTGTTTTTGTTTGTACAATTAGAGAGTCTTCCAACAAACATGATAGTCTCTTAGTAGCAAATGATACAAATACATTGGATCCTGACGGATTTCTTTATTCGGTTTAAAATTCTCAAGTTGATCACCACTCAAAACTACTCCTTCCGTTTCAAAATAAGTGTCTCAACTTTATACCGGTTGAGACACCTATTTTGGGACGGAGAGAGTAGAAAATACATCCTTTAACTAAAACACACCTAAATGTGCCATAAGTATTGCACATCTAAGTTCTATGTCATTTTTTTGCGAATTAAGTTCTATGCCATTGATTTTAGGGGAAGATTCATGTCGGTATTTTTTTTCCCAGTTTCGCTAAAGCACATCTAGATGTTTCATAAGTATTACACATCTAAATCTTATGACATTGATATTACGTTGAGATTCGCGTGGATGTTTTCTTTTTCTTTTTTTCCTTTTCTCTTTATACTTGATTCACTTACTTAGATGTGCAATAACTAGAGCACATCTAGATGTGCTCTAGACACACCTTTTTTTTCCTTTTTATGTTTCATTGAGTCATTCAGATGTGCAATAACTAAGACACATCTAAATATGTCCTATATAGACCCAAAAGACATACACCAGCAATGAAATCCAAGCAGAACATTGGTTTCCCCATGATAGCAATCCAAACGGTCATAGGCTTTCATCATATCAATTTTCTACGCATAACTCATGTTCTTCTTTGCTTTATTAATCTCCATGAAGTGTAAGCACTCAAAAGTTATCATAAATATAATTGATCGATCATGCAATGATTACCTTTCTTTAGTAACATTCAATGATTAGCTTAGAGATAAATGCATCAGGGGCACACAAACTTATTCAGCCTGTGATGGTTTGGTCCAAATTTTGCAAAACCTACTCCTTCACCCAGAAACCTACTATCCGGGGAAAAAAAGAGCCCAAAGCCAGCTGGCACTGGCCATGTGCAGAATCAGCCACATCCGCACTTCATTGCAACAAAACAGGGAACAAGCAAGCGAGCACATAAAAAACCGTGTAGCCTTTTTTGTGTTCGCTAGCAAATATCATCTTCCAAGCAAAAGCACACGTCAGTACGTCACACACTGTCACGACCCGATCATTGGATGGATCGAGGATGCACAAATTAGCTCAGTATTTGGATCGATTTGGGATAATTTGGGAGAATTGGGGGTGAGGAATCACAGAAGGGGATGAGGACCAGAAGGACACGAGATGAGATTCAGAACATTTATTCATTCCTTCGCTGCCTCCTCCTGTGCTCCCCCTGCTGTATATGTAGCCTTGCCTCCATGTGACTTCCATGTGGGACCAACCTCCAAGAGATGGCCCACCACCCAGCTGTGCTTACCAGCGCATAGGTCGGGCATGACACTCTCGCCCTCTTGAAATCCGGCTTGCCCCCAAGCCGGGCAATGGTAAAAGCCGCCAGGGTCCCATGTCCAGCGCACATAACCTGGGGTCAATCGATGTTGTATTCCGGTAATAAGAAGCATTGTTGGACAATGGTCCTTTTGTGGTGCCGTTGACAAAGAGTTCAACATAAAAGAATTCCTCGTGGTGCATACCATGATTTGCTTCCTAAAGAACATGTCAGTCGGATCCCAGAAGTTGTCAGCATAAAAGCCACTGGACATCTGACATGTCGAGCATAGGCAATATATTGTGGTTGAGCTCCGTAAACTCCTATTGGCTTCACCTATTGCAAGATTGAGATTTACTACCCGACAGTCGTTAGTTATTACTGCTGAAACACCAGGATCCCACAACCTTTGCCCACGCCTAGCACTGATAGCTTGTGCCAAAATTTCCTTCACTGAACGAAGAATGAGCTGCCCGTTGAACAGTTTGTGACAAGGAAAAGTTTCTGAAAACTCATCAAACAGTTGCAGCAAGATCCACTTAGCTATAGCAGAACTCCATGTCATAACAACAAAAGGATGCTGATATGTACGGATGCCTCCCTAGGTGACTTGTTGTCCACTATGCAATCCTTGTCCCCAATCATGATGTATCAAGTAGCCTCCCTGCATATGAGTATGAAGAACACCACGGTTCAACTGCACTATCTTGTTCAAATTACTATTAACATTCAGCTGCCCAACACTTCTACTACTATCGTCCAACCAAATGCTGAAATGACAGTTTGTGCACAAAAAACTGAGCCTGCTCACACAAACACTTGCAGGGTCTATAAGCAATAAATGCTCAGGATTATAGCAAACAAGATCATCCTTGTCGAACTTGTTCTTCCAAAATGTTACTTCCAGTAACCATAAGATGGTGATAGAGAAATATCCGGAAGCATTGACTGGAAAACAATGTGTTGATTCCGCCATGATATTTACAGAGGAGATAGAGCATTGTACCTTGAGCATGAATCCCTATATAGCTGCAGAAAATTGGAGTAATGAGCCAACTAAACTTCCGTTGCACTGAGGTGGTGCCCAAGGTTTTAGCTCAACGAAGGATAGTGAGAATAACACCAGGTAGATGAAACTGGATCTCTCCATGGTCAGCCATACAACGTAATCACTTGAACTCTTAGAGCCGCACCAATTATATGCGAGCCATTTCACTTTCCACTAGTAATCAAACCCTTTGTATTTTGTTGCCCGGAGAAACTTGTTATCTGCACATAGTCTCGGTGTTCTGTTCTCGTTGACCTTTGTCACTTCATAGAGCTTCAGGAACTCCAGTTGCCAGCTTGTGGCATGTGAGCAACACCCAAGTGCTACCCTTTGAAAGTCCAGGACAACCACCCTCAATTGCTTCTTAATGTAATTGTTCCCAAGGTTGCTTGCCCCAGCCTTCCTCCAAACGAACACATGGACCCAATTCGACATCCCAAATCCATACTGTTGCAGTTTGTTCACCACACTTCCACTACCTTCACTCTGTCGCGGATCCGGCCATGGCTTCAGCTCAATCACTGGCATAATAGAATCATTCCTTGACAGCAACAACACAGTGTATGTTTCTGGTGGTAGCCATGACGGCTGGCCTACTCCCCTGGCATAGAGCTCCACGCGTGGAGATGGCGACCATGGTTGGGATGTGACCACCTTCATTGACAATGAACACGGTAACACTGCACACCAACTATGCTTGCACCACCTGACTTGGAAGACCTTGGTGAAGGTGGTGACCTCATCTCCATCCCCACCGATCTGTTCTTGCACAAGGGACGACCATGGTGGTTTTGGTGGGGCGCTGGCTTGGTGATCCCCGAACAGCAGCAGTGAAAGCATGGAGCTGAACCTTAGGTGTGCGTAAGCCTCTGCCTGGAGCCGGAATGGCGAGACCATGGTGGGCGCCTTTGTCACATATTGGCTGGCGGTGTCGAGGCTGACACTGTGGTTGACATCTGTAGCCCAGATGCAAACGGGGTTGTAGTGGGTGCCGCAGAATTGCAAATGAGCGTCGGTTCAGCTGCTGGACGCAGCGAAGACCTCGGTGTAGTGGTGGTTGGGGACGCTGAGAGTGGCATGCCGACAACTTGGCCCGAGCCATCTGTCAAATGGGTGGTAGGCGTTGATGCAGCCGGGTTCTTGCCGTCGATGACGTCGATGTTGTGGTTTGTGTCAAGCACCATGATCGGCGTCGGTGCAGCAAAACTGTTGGCATCGACGCCGCAGTCTGCACTGCACATCACTGGGGTAGTTAACTCAGAGGAGACAATGTTGAGGGCCTCAGTAGACATGCGACCGTGTACTCCATGGTCGTAGCCATCGCCACGCTCGTTGGCGCCCATCGCCTCATCCTTCAAGATATCTTCCTCCCTTATTCGAGCAAGGTAGGACGCTCTGGTGATGCTAGACGGAGATTGTGTCTGTTGGAAATATGCCCTAGAGGCAATAATAAATTGGTTATTATTATATTTCCTTGTTCATGATAATCGTTTATTATCCATGCTAGAATTGTATTGATAGGAAACTCAGATACATGTGTGGATACATAGACAACACCATGTCCCTAGTAAGCCTCTAGTTGACTAGCTTGTTGATCAATAGATGGTTACAGTTTCCTAACCATGGACATTGGATGTCATTGATAACGGGATCACATCATTAGGAGAATGATGTGATGGACAAGACCCAATCCTAAGCCTAGCACAAGATCGTGTAGTTCGTTTGCTAAAGCTTTTCTAATGTCAAGTATCATTTCCTTAGACCATGAGATTGTGCAACTCCCGGATACCGTAGGAGTACTTTGGGTGTGCCAAACGTCACAACGTAACTGGGTGGCTATAAAGGTACACTACATGTATCTTCGAAAGTGTCTGTTGGGTTGGCACGAATCGAGACTGGGATTTGTCACTCCGTGTAAATGGAGAGGTATCTCTGGGCCCACTCGGTAGGACATCATCATAATATGCACAATGTGAACAAGGAGTTGATCATGGTATGATGTGTTACGGAACAAGTAAAGAGACTTGCCGGTAACGAGATTAAACAAGGTATCGGATACCGACGATTGAATGTCGGGCAAGTACAATACCGCTGGACAAAGGGAATTGTATATGGGATTGATTGAATCCTCGACATCGTGGTTCATCCGATGAGATCATCGTGGAACATGTGGGATCCAACATGGATATCCAGATCCCGCTTTTGGTTATTGGCCGGAGAGTTGTCTCGGTCATGTCTGCATGGTTCCCGAACCCGTAGGGTCTACACACTTAAGGTTCGGTGACGCTAGAGTTGTTATGGGAAATAGTATGTGGTTACCGAAGGTTGTTCGGAGTCCCGGATGAGATCCCGGACATGACGAGGAGCTCCGGAATGGTCCGGAGGTGAAGATCGGTATATTGGACGAAGGGTATTGGAGTCCGGAATTGTTCCGGAGGCACCAGGTGATGACCAGCGTGTCCGAAAGGGGTTTCGGAGGCCCCGGCAAGCGTTGGGGGCCTTATGGGCCAAGGGGAGAGGGCACATCAGCCCACTAAGGGGATGAGCGCCCCTCCCACCCCATCTCACGTAACCAGGAGAGGTGGGGGCGCCACCCCTAGGGCAGCCGCCCCTCCCGGCTTGGGGGGCAAGTTTCCTAGGGGGTGGGGGCGCCCAAACCCATCTAGGGTTTCCCCTGTGGCCGCCGCCCCTCCCCTAGGGAACCCTAGGGCGCCCCCTCCTCCCTTTCCCCTATATATAGTGAGGGAGAGAGAGGGCAGCTGCACCCTTCCACTGGCGCAGCCCTCTTCCTCCTCCAACACCTCATCCTCCTCCGTAGTGCTTGGCGAAGCCCTGCCGGAGAACCACGAGCTCCATCACCACCACGCCGTCGTGCTGTCGGAGTTTTCCCTCAACTTCTCCTCTCACCTTGCTGGATCAAGAAGAAGGAGACGTCTCCCAACCGTACGTGTGTTGAACGTGGAGGTGCCGTCCGTTCGGCGCTAGGATCATCGGTGATTTGGATCACGACGAGTACGACTCCATCAACCCCGTTCACTTGAACGCTTCCGCTTAGCGATCTACAAGGGTATGTAGATGCACTCTCCTTCCCTCATTGCTAGATTACTCCATAGATTGATCTTGGTGATGCGTAGAAAATTTTGAATTTCTGCTACGATCCCCAACAGTGGCATCATGAGCTAGGTCTATGCGTAGTTTCTATGCACGAGTAGAACACAAGTTGTTGTGGGCGTCGATTTTGTCAATTTACTTGCCGTTACTAGTCTTATCTTGATTCGGCGGCATCGTGGGATGAAGCGGCCCGGACCGACCTTACACGTACTCTTATGTGAGACTGGTTCCACCGACTGACATGCACTAGTTGCATAAGGTGGCTAGCGGGTGTCTGTCTCTCCCACTTTAGTCGGATCGGATTCGATGAAAAGGGTCCTTATGAAGGGTAAATAGAAATTGACATATCATGTTGTGGTTTTCGCGTAGGTAAGAAACGTTCTTGCTAGAAACCTATAGCAGCCACGTAAAAACTTGCAACAACAATTAGAGGACGTCTAACTTGTTTTTGCAGCATATGCCTTGTGATGTGATATGGCCAAAAGGATGTGATGAATGATATATGTGATGTATGAGATTGATCATGTTCTTGTAATAGGAATCACGACTTGCATGTCGATGAGTATGACAACTTGTAGGAGCCATAGGAGTTGTCTTAATTTATTTATGACCTGCGTGTTAATATAAACGTCATATAACTACTTTACTTTATTGCTATAGCGTTAGCCATAGTAGTAGAAGTAATAGATGACGAGACAACTTCAAGAATACATGATGATGGAGATCATGGTGTCATGCCGGTGACAATGATGATCATGGAGCCCCGAAGATGGAGATCAAAAGGAGCAAAATGATATTGGCCATATCATGTCACTATTTGATTGCATGTGATGTTTATCATGTTTTACATCTTATTTGCTTAGAACAACGGTAGCTTAAATAAGATGATCCCTCACTAAAATTTCAAGAAAAGTGTTCCCCCTAACTATGCACCGTTGCGATGGTTCGTTGTTTCGAAGCACCACGTGATGATCGGGTGTGATAGATTCTAACGTTCGAATACAACGGGTGTAAGCCAGATTTACACACGCAATACACTTAGGTTGACTTGACGAGCCTAGCATGTACAGACATGGCCTCGGAACACGAAAGACCGAAAGGTCGAGCATGAGTAGTATAGAAGATACGATCAACATGAAGATGTTCACCGATGTTGACTAGTCCGTCTCACGTGATGATCGGACACGGCCTAGTTGACTCGGATCATGTTTCACTTAGATGACTAGAGGGATGTCTATCTGAGTGGGAGTTCATTAAATAATTTGATTAGATGAACTCAATTATCATGAACATAGTCTAAATTGTCTTTGCAAATATGTTGTAGATAAATAACTCACGTTGTAGCTCCCTGTTTCAATACGTTCCTAGAGAAAGATTAAGTTGAAAGATATTGTAAGCAATGATGCGGACTAGGTCCGTAGTCCGAGGAGTGTCCTCACTACTACACAGAAGGCTTATGTCTTTGATGCATCGCTCGATGTGCAAACCCCTACAACGTCGTCTGTGGATGTTGTGAACACCTGACAGACACGTCCTGGTGACTACTTGATATTTTAGTGCACCATACTTTACGGCTTAGAATCGGGATTCCAATGACGTTTTGAACGCCATAGAACATATGAGATGTTCCAAGAGCTGAAATTGGGATTTCAGGCTCATGCCCGTGTTGAGAGGTGTGAGACCTCTGACAAGTTCTTTTGCCAACAAGATGGAGGAGAATAGCTCAGCTAGTGAGCATGTGCTCAGAATGTCTAGGTGCTACAATCACTTAAATCAAGTGGAAGTTAAACTTCCAGATAAGATAGTGATTGATAGAGTTCTCTAGCCACTATCACTATGCTACTAGATCTTTGTGATGAACTATGACATGCAAGGGATGGAGTTGATCCCGGAGCTGTTCGCGGTGCTTAAGACCGAAAAAGGTAGAAATCAAGAAGGAGCATCAAGTGTTGATGGTTTAACAAGACCACTGGTTTCAAGAAGGGCAAGGGCTAGAAGGGAAACTTCATATGGATGGCAAACCAGTTGCCGCTCCAGTGAAGGAACCCAAGGTTGAACCCAAACCCGAGACTGAGTGCTTCTATTGTAAGGGGAACGGTCACTGGTAGCGGAATTACCCCAAATGCATGGTAGATAAGAAGGCTGGCAACTTCAACAAAGTATATACGTGTTATTAATGTGTACCTCAATAGTACTCCTGGTAGCACCTGGGTATTGGATACCGGTTCAGTTGCTATTATTGGTGACTTGAAACAAAAGCTACGGACTAAACGGAGACTAGCTAAGGGCGAGGTGACGATGTGTGTTGGAAGTGTTTCCAAAGTTGATGAGATCACCATTGCACGCTCCATCTGCCTTCGGGATTAGTATTGAACCTAGATAAATGTTATCAGGTGTCTACGTTGAGCATGAATATGATTAGATCATGTTCATTGCAATACGGTCATTCATTTAAGTTAGAGAATAATGGTTATTCTGTTTACATGAATGATACCTTTCATGGTCATGCACCCTATGTGAATGGTTCATTGAATCTCGGTCGTGGTAATACACATGTTCACGCCAAAAGATGTAGAGTTAATAATGATAGTACCACTTTCTCGTGGCACTGCCGCTTAGGTCATATTGGCGTAAGATGCATGAAGAAACTCCATGTCGGTGGATGTCTGGAGTCACTTGATTTTGAATCACTTGACACATGCGAGCCATGCCTCATGGGCAGGATGACTAAGACCCCGTTTTCAGGTACAATGAAACGGGCAAGTGACTTGTTGGAAATCATACATGCTGATGCGTGTGATCCAATGAGAATTGAAGCATGCGGTGGATATCGCTATTTTCTCATCTTCACTGACGATTTGAGTAGATATAGGTATATTTACTCAATGAAGCACAAGTTTGATACGTTTGAAAAGTTCAAGCAATTTCAGAGTGAAGTTAAGAATCATCATAACAAGAAGATCAAATTCCTATGATCTGATCAATGAGAATTTCTGAGTTATGAGTTTGGCAATCACTTAAGACATTGTGGAATTGTTTCACAGTTGAAGCCACCTGGAACACCACAGGGTAATGGTGTGTTCGGACATCGTAATCGAACCTTATGAGATATGGTGCGATCTATGATGTCTCTTATCGATCTACCGCTATTGTTTTGAGGTTATGCATTAGAGACAACTGCATTCACTTTAGATAGGACACCATATAAGTCCGTTGAGACGACGTCGTATGAACATTGGTTTGGCAAGAAACCAAAGTTGTCGTTTCTTAATGTTTGGGGCTGCGATGCTTAAGGCTTCAGCCGGAGAAGCTCGAACCCAAAGCGGACAAACACATCTTCATAGGATACCCAAAGGTGACAGTTGGGTATACCTTCTATCTCAGATCCGAGGGCAAATTGTTTGTCGCTAAGAACGGGTCCTTTCTCGAGAAGGAGTTTCTCTCGAAAGAATTGAGTGGGAGGAAGATAGGACTTGATGAGGTTGTCGAACCTTTATTTCAACCAGAGAGTGATGCAACACAGAAAGATGTTTTCTGTGGAGCCTACATCTGTTGAAGAGGAAGTTAATGATAGTGATCATGAAGCTTCGGATCAAGTTGCTATCGAACCTCATAGGTCGACAAGGATATGTACTACTCCTGAGTGGTACGGTAATCCTGTCTTAGATATCATGTTGTTAGACAACAATGAACCTACGAGCTATGGAGAAGCGATGGTGGGCCCATATTCCGACAAATGGTTAGAAGCCATGAAATCCGAGATAGGATCCATATATCAGAACAAAGTATGGACTTTGGTGGACTTGCCCGTTGATCGGCAAGCCATTGAGATAAATGGATCTTTAAGAAGAAGACGGACGTGGGCGGTATTGTTACCGTCTATGAAGCTCGACTTGTGGGAAAGAGTCTTTTCACAAGTTCAAGGAGTTGACTACGATGAGAATTTCTCACCCGTAGCGATGCTTAAGTCCGTCGGAATCATGTAAGCATTAGCTATATTTTTCGATTATGCAATCTTACAGATGGATGCCAAAACAAGTTTTCTTACCAGTTTTCGTAAGAAAAGTTGTATGTGATACAATAAAAGGTTTTGTCGATCCTAAGGATGCTAAAAGGTATGCTGGCTCCAGCAATCCTTCTATGGACTAGAGAAAGCATCTCGGAGTCAGAATACATGCTTTGATAGAGTGATCAAAGTTTTTAGGTTTATACAATGTTTGCTAGAAACTTGTATTTATAAGAAAGTGAGTGGGAGCACTACAACATTTCTAATAAGTATATGTGGATGACATATTGTAGATCCGAAATAATGTAGAATTTCTGGAAAGCATAAACGGTTGTTTGAAGAGTGTTTTTCAAAGGAAGACCTGGACAAAGCTGCTTACATATTGGGCATCAGGATCTATAGAAATAGATCAAGACGCCTGATGATACTTTCAAGGACACACACCTTGACATGTTTTTGAAAGAGTTCAAAATAGATCAGTCAAAGAAGGGGTTCTTACCTGGGTTGTAAGGTGTGAAGTTGAGTAAGACTCGAAGATTGACCACGACAGAAGAAAGAGGAAGGATGAAGGTCGTCCCCTATGCTTTTGTCATAGGCTCTATATGGTATGCCATGCTGAAGTACCGCCCCTGATGTGTGCCTTGCCACATGTGTGGCAAGAGGGTACAAAGGTGATCTAGGAGTGGATCACCAGATAGCAGTCAAAATTATCCTTAGAGGATTAAGGAAATGTTTCTCGGTTATGGAGGTGATAAAGAGTTCGACATAAAGAGTTACGTCGATGCAAGCTTAACACCTATCCGGATAGCTCTGAGTAGAGATACTGGATACGTATAATGGAGCAATAATTTGGAATAGCTCCAAGTGGAACGTGGTAGCAGCACCTACGATATAAAGTTTTGCGAAATACATAGGGATCTGAATATGGCAAGACCCGTGTAACATCCCAAATTTTCAATTTGGAATGTTATACACTAGATCATCATGCATATCATATTTTTTTATTTTGCATTTAGGTTGATCCTAGAAATTCTACGCAACTCAATGACCCACGGAGAGAGTTGGGGATTTCGTTATTTTCATATTTGAGTTCTCTCAAATTTTGAGAATAGGATCATTTGATTTTATTTATTTTATCATCAATTATTTCTATTACAAAAAATATGAGAGAGGGAATAAAATGACTTTCCCAAAATAAAGAAATATTGAGGATTTAATAATAAAATCGAATAAGATTTTATTTCGGAGTTTTTCGGTGTTTTATTTGAATTTAGGAAAAAAGTGTGGTTTTCAAAATTGCATTTAGGGCCCAAATAAATGTCCACCTTGTGCAGCTTGATTTTAGAAGCCCGTGAAAGTTTATTTCGGAATTTTTGGAGTCCGTTTAGTATTTATTTTTATTTTTCTTCCGAGCGTAGTAATTAAAAAAAAGAGAGAAAAAAATTTTCGGCGTTCATAGTTTTTCTTTTTCTCGGATTACATCCGCGATTTTTCTGATCGCGATTCCTGATCCGATTTTCGTTTTAGTTTAACTTTTCGCGCGTTTATCGGAATCAGGCGATTCAAGCGCCTAGAGTTTCGTCTCGAAACACTTTATCCTTTTAACCAACTTAAACAAGATTTTGCTACTATAAAATTTGCCCTAGATCCAGATTACTAGAACAAAGTTGTTTTCTTTCGCAGTTTGTTTTTCGTTGCTTCGTTCGATTTGATTCTTTTTGCCAACCGGAGTTCTTAAGTTGAACCTTCTCGTTAGATCTCTTATTTGAGTTTTACCTGTGCATTAGATGAGTACTTATTGTATGCTTGTTTGTTTGTCTGCGATAGAATACCCGGAGTGCGCCGCCTGTTACTTCGAATCGTTAGGTTTCGCGGATCATCAGCAAGGCAAGTAACAATTTGATCATACCTTTCCTACTACCTAGTTTTATTGCATTAGATCAATCCTCACACATTGCATGATTAGGATGTAATTAAATTGTGGGATGGGAAGTAGATGAGGTAGTACCTATTACCTGTTTATATCAAACCTTTGGGAGTTACTTCTACGTTTGCTTATTATGCCATGCTATGCTAGTAGACGTGGATTGGGTGAGTGAAATCCATGACAGATGTGACATTGTTAATGGTTTATCTAAGGTGGCAAATTAAACACACATCTGGGCGGATTGAGGCACCTGGGTATTCCAGGACTTGCCTGTTTTCTTTTGGACCGCCACCCAGGCTCAAAGGGATCATGAGACTATTCATACTAGAAACTTCCATGTGCAGCCACAGGCTATTATGGGCTCTAGCATAGTTGACTAAGTTGTGCGAACTCTTATAGTGGTAGACTAGCAGATGTAGGGGATGTAGGTGGTACGGTCTACCCATCGTAAGGTGCTAGCGCTTCTGAAAGACTATGTCTCGGTCATCCGTCTTCTCAAACACCCTGTAGTGCGAGAAAACAAACGGAGGCGATCGAGTCTTGTGGGGAAAAGTGCGCAAACCTCTGCAGAGTGTAATAAACTAATCATGGTTAGCCGTGTCCCCGGTTATGGACATCTTGAGTATCTAGTACTTGGATTTTCATGTGAATCTCAACATGTTACTCTAAATTAATTTTGTTGAGTTTTGTTAATGATGATGCTTAATTGGGATTGAGAATGTTGTCAACCATTCTCAATGTTTAACAACCACCATGATAGTAATTAAATTTTATTCCTTTGAAGTAGGGAAAAATTGGCTTTACGTAAAACTGTAACCATAGAGCTTTCCACCAGCCAAATATGCATATAGTATAGCTGTTCCATTCCATTACTCTCTTTGTGTTACCTTGCCAGCATATTCCATGTGCTGACCCGTTTTCGGGCTGCAACGTTAGTGTTGCAGACTTTTCAGACGATGATTAAGGAGTTTTTAGGTCGTGGTCATATACTCAGTGATGCCGTTGGAGTTGATGGACTCAGTTATCTTCCAAGCCTTCCGCTGTTATCGTTATTAGATGGCCTTAAGCCATACTTATTGTAATAAGTTCTCTTTTGAGACACTCGATGTAATAAGTGTGTGATTGCTACTCTGCTATAAATCCTCCGAGTACTGTGTGGTGTCAGCATTACTGATCCAGGGATGACACTAGAGCACAGAGATCAGACTGTTTGAGGTCTGGTCGCTACAGAGATGGTATTAGAGCACACGCTGACTGTAGGACACGACCACTAAGCTAAAGACCTAGATCACTTTTCACTCTCTTCTCTTATGACCTCTCATCCTTTCTACTCTTTAGGATGGCGAATGCAAGGAACAAGTTCACGCAACCGGATGAAGATACACCCTTTGGACGTCACTTGAAGGAAGTCACTAGATACCTGAACATAGGAGTACCAAGCTTCACAGGAACCTACAACGCCACTTTACCTGAAGAAGAGTGCTGGATGATTCAAGTTCAAGTTCCAGGAAGGATGTTCATGCCAGTCACTGAGCCCATAGAATTTTCTTTTGATGCACCAACTTGGAGTCTAGGAAAGAGCATGGCAGCTCACGTCGCCATGGGACGCATTGGAGAAGTCTACCGCAAGGACCTCAAGGATACTATCTACCAGATTTGTGGGCGTCGAGATGAACACCGGGAGATGATCAGCACCAGAAAGGATAGATCAATTGCAGCTTTTATCCAGGAGCTAAACCAGCACATTCGACGACAGGAGAACCAGATGTGCGCCGACATGATAGATCTGAAGAAGGCTAAGACTAGAATCAAGGAACTGGAGGAAGAACTCAAGGCTACACCTGAAGATTATGAAGAGGAAATTGAAGTACTGGTGGAGAAGAATGACGACCTGATCAAGAAGATTGGAATATTTATGGGAGACCCTACGCCAGTAGATAAAGGTGAAGAACCCAAGGAGATTAGCCCAGAAGACTACATCATCATCGACGGCACCGACTCGGAAGCAGATAGTAGCGATGATGACTATGTTGATGAAGCTGGAGCACATATCATGGAGTCAACGACCGTAGAATATTTCTAGTAGATCACCTCATCAGTAGTAGTAGTCCACCATGTAAATATAGTAGTCCGAGCACTTTTGCGATAGATAGATCGATTGTATGCCCTTGTTTGATTGATTGAAGTGAATTGTTTGCTTTGCCTCATGTGCATATGGGTAGTGTTTTCTCTTTAGACCCCCTCTATTCTTATATCTCATCTTTTCTAAACCCTCAGATGCCTCTGAGACGTGACCCTGGATTTGCCTTCCCACCGGAGCTCACCCAGTTGATCCAGCAGCAGAACACATTGATGCAATTGCTAGTCCAGAATCAGAATCAGGGGAACAACAACAACAACCCACCACCACCACCACCACCTATTGACCACTTAGCCCGTTTTCTTAGGCTAAATCCGCCGGTGTTTTCCAGTAGCACCGAGCCGATGGTAGCAGATGATTGGCTCCGCAAGACAGCTAGGGAGTTGACCACAGTAGGATGCACAGATGCGGAGAAGGTGAAGTTTGCCGCACATCAGTTAGAAGGACCCGCAGCATCATGGTGGGAGAATTTCACAGCCACTTTCCCAGTAGACACTGTCACATGGGACCAGTTTCAGCAGGCTTTTCATACTACACATGTTTCAGCAGGAGCTATGGCCATGAAGAAGCGTGAGTTTCGCAACTTGCGCCAAGGAGGAAGGACAGTTGGCCAGTATGTGGAGGAATTTAGTAAGTTAGCACGTTATGCCCTAGATGATGTCGCTACGGATGCAGCTAAGCAGGAGAAGTTTCTGGAAGGACTGAATGATGAGTTGAGCATGCAGTTGATGGTAGCAACCTTCAACAACTACCAGGAGTTGGTAGATCGTGCTCTTATGATTGAAGGGAAGCAGCAGCAAATTGAGAACCGCAAGAGGAAGTATGGACAAGGAAAGTACAATTCAGGAGCTCAGCAGAAGCCACGTTTTACCCCTAGACAGGGAGGACATTTTCAGCATACCCATGGAGGAGGTAGTACGCACAATCACAATGGCACCAAGAATGGAAATGGCAATGGAGGAAGCAACGGCCAGAACCGCACCAACCCCTCAACCCCAGCCAAGAAGGACCTAAGCCAAGTCACTTGCTTTAAGTGTTCGAAGATAGGACATTATGCCAATGAATGTCCTGAATTATAAAATGGAAATAGCAATGGAAGTTCTGGGAAGAAGCCAAACCCTTTCAACAGGGGACAAGTGAACCACGTTAGCGTGGAGGAGGTTGAAGCTCAGCCTGATGCAGTAATAGGTAAGTTTTTGGTTAAGTCAGTTACTGCACTCGTTCTTTTTGATACTGGCGCATCGCATTCATACATCTCAAGGGGATTTGTGGATAAGTATAACCTACCAACCCAAGCCCTTAGGTCACCCATGTTAGTAACCTCTCCCGGAGCAGAGTATGTGGCTAGTCTATGGTGTGATCGGTTACCATTAAGGATTGGTAACTATGTTTTTCCCTCAGACCTAATAGTATTGGAATCTCAAGGATTGGATGTGATATTAGGCATGGATTGGTTATCAAAGTATGAAGGGAATATTGAGTGTGCTAGTAAGTCAATTTTGCTTACCACCCCAGAAGGGAGAAGGATCAAGTATGTATCCCAGCATGTGCCAAAGAGGACTCAAGTAAATTGCCTAACAGGAGTTGTGCAGGAGGAAGTACCAGTGGTAAGGGATTTCCCTGATGTATTTCCAGAGGAGTTGCCAGGCATGCCACCGGATAGAGATATTGAGTTTTTGATTGAGCTATTGCCAGGCACAGGTCCAATATCAAAGAGACCATATAGGATGCCAGCAAAAGATTTGGTGGAAATTAAGAAGCAGATTAAGGAGTTACTGGATAAGGGATATATTCACCCAAGTTTTTCACCTTGGGGATCGCCAGTACTTCTAGTGGAGAAAAAGGATGGATCGTTAAGGATGGTTGTTGATAATCGAGGATTGAATGAAGTAACGATCAAGAACAAGTACCCACTACCAATGATCAATGATCTGTTTGATCGATTGCAAGGAGCTAAGGTATTTTCCAAGATCGATCTGCGATCAGGATACCACCAATTGAAGATTCGAGAACAGGATATTCCTCAGACAGCTTTTACCACCAGGTATAGGCTGTATGAGTATACCGTTATGTCATTTGGTCTGACTAACGCACCTGCCTATTTTATGAACATGATGAACAAAGTGTTTATGGAGTTTTTGGATAAGTTCGTCATAGTGTTCATTGATGATATCCTGGTTTATTCAAAGAATGAAGAGGAACATAAGGAGCATTTGCGTTTGGTACTTGGAAAGCTCAGAGAACATCAATTATATGCCAAGTTCAGCAAATGTGAGTTTTGGTTGAAGGAAGTAGGATTCCTCGGACACGTTATATCTGGAGAAGGAATAGCAGCAGATCCCGCTAAAGTTGAAACCGTGACCAAGTGGGAAGCCCCAAAAACAGTTGGAGAGATCCGGAGTTTTCTTGGACTCGCAGGATACTACCGAAGATTTATTGAGTATTTCTCAAAGATTGCGAAGCCTATGACGGAGTTGTTGAAGAAAGATACCAAGTTCATATGGACAGAGGAATGTGAGGCTAGTTTCCAGGAGTTGAAGAAACGTTTGGTTACCTCACCAGTGTTGATTTTGCCAGACCAGACCAAGGATTATGAGGTGTATTGCGACGCTTCACGTCGAGGACTTGGAGCAGTGCTTATGCAGGAAGGGAGATTTGTTTCATATGCTTCAAGACAACTGAAGCCTCATGAGTTGAATTATGCCACGCATGATTTGGAGTTAGCAGCCGTAGTGCATGCATTGAAGGCATGGAGACATTTCCTCATTGGAAATCATTGTGAGGTGTACACGGATCATAAGAGTTTGAAGTACATTTTCACACAGAAGGAGTTAAACCTCAGACAAAGGAGATGGTTGGAGCTTATCAAGGATTATGATATGAAATTGCATTATCACCCCGGAAAGGCTAATGTAGTAGCTAACGCATTAAGCCATAAGATCCATGTCAATACGTTAATGACGGGAGAAATACCCAAGGAGTTAGCAGATAATCTTCGTGAACTATGTTTGGAAATAATTCCGAGAGGCTATGTAGCAGCATTGGAGATTTAGTCAACCTTGATGTATAAAATCAAGGAAGCTCAGAAAGCTGACAAAGAGACTGCCGCTATAAAGGAGAAGCTGAGCAAAGGAAAAGCTAAAGGATTCTGTGAGGATGAGCACGACACCCTATGGTTTGAAGACCACGTTTATGTGCCCAATGACCCGGAGATCAGGAAGTTGATTTTGCAAGAGGCACACGACTCACCATATTCAATTCACCCAGGAAATACCAAGATGTATTTGGATTTGAAGGATATTTTCTGGTGGACCGGAATGAAGAAGGATATTGCAGAGTATGTAGCAGTTTGTGATGTATGCCAGAGAGTAAAGGCAGAGCATCAGAAGCCAGCAGGATTGTTACAACCATTGCCGATACCCGAATGGAAGTGGGATAAGCTAGGCATGGATTTTATCACGGGATTGCCCAGGACTCGTTCAGGCTATGCCTCGATTTGGGTTGTAGTTGATCGATTGACGAAAGTAGCTCATTTCATCCCAGTAAAGACCACTTACACCAGTGCTAAGTTGGCAAAGATATACATGACCAGAATCGTATGTCCGCATGGAGTTCCAAGGAGTATCATATCAGATAGAGGAACCCACTTTACCTCAAAGTTCTGGAAGCAGTTGCACGAAACTTTGGGTACCAGGCTAGAATTCAGTACAACTTTTCATCCACAGACAGATGGACAGACCGAGAGAGTCAATCAGATTTTGGAGGATATGCTGAGAGCTTGTGCGCTAGATTATGGATCTAGTTGGGACGATAATTTGCCATATGCAGAGTTCTCTTACAACAATAGTTACCAAACTAGTTTAAAGATGGCCCCTTTCGAAGCCTTGCACGAAAGGAGGTGCAGGACACCGTTGTCGTGGGATGAAGTTGGAGACCGCCAGTTGTTTGGTTCTGACTTGATTAAAGAGTCTGAACAGAAGGTGAAGTTGATTCGCGATAGGCTCAAGGTAGCCTAGTCCAGGCAGAAAAGTTATGCAGATTCTAAATGCAAGGAGACAGTTTACGAAGTCGGAGACAGAGCTTATCTTCGAGTATCTCCACTTCAGGGAACAAAGCATTTTGGAGTTAAAGGGAAGTTAGTGCCACGATTTGTAGGACCATATCGAGTTTTGGAGCGTATGGGAGAAGTGGCCTACAAGTTGGAATTGCCCGAAGGATTGTCAGGAGTACATGATGTGTTCCACGTTTCTCAGTTAAAGAAATGTCACGCGGAGATGGCTAACATACCGTTGAGAGACATAGTGCCATTGGAAACTATTCAGTTGGATAACGATTTGACCTACGAGGAGAAACCAGTTAAGATTCTCGAGTTTGCCAGCCGAGTTACTTGCAGCAAGGTTATCAAGTTTTGCAAAGTTCAGTGGAGCCACCACACGAAGCATGAAGCCACCTGGGAGCGAGAGGAAGATTTGCTCAAGGACCACCCTCACCTATTTTCTAGCCAACCCGAATCTCGAGGGCGAGATTCATCTTAAGGGGGGTAGGTTTGTAACATCCCAAATTTTCAATTTGAAATGTTATACACTAGATCATCATGCATATCATATTTTTTTATTTTGCATTTTGGTTGATCCTAGAAATTCTACGCAACTCAATGACCCACGGAGAGAGTTGGGAATTTCGTTATTTTCATATTTGAGTTCTCTCAAATTTTGAGAATAGGATCATTTGATTTTATTTATTTTATCATCAATTATTTCTATTACAAAAATATGAGAGAGGGAATAAAATGACTTTCCCAAAATAAAGAAATATTGAGGATTTAATAATAAAATCGAATAAGATTTTATTTCGGAGTTTTTCGGTGTTTTATTTGAATTTAGGAAAAAAGTGCATTTTTCAAAATTGCATTTAGGGCCCAAATAAATGTTCACCTTGTGCGGCTTGATTTTAGAAGCCTGCGAAAATTTATTTCGGAATTTTTGGAGTCCGTTTAGTATTTCTTTTTATTTTTCTTCCGAGCGGAATAATTAAAAAAACGAACCGACTTCGGGCCGTACCCGAGCGGGACACCGCCCGGGGGCAGCCTTTAAATAGCGCCGCCCCGAGCCGCCCCAGCCGATCAACCCCGCCTCGATCCGTGCGCGGCGCCGGAGCCGCCACCGACGATCCCGCCGCCCGAGGTTCGTCGCGCCTCGTTTTCCGTGCAGAAAAAAAAGAGAATTTTTTTTCGGCGTTCGTAGCTTTTCTTTTTCTCGGATTAAATCCGCAATTTTTCTGATCGCGATTTCTGATCCGATTTTCATTTTAGTTTAACTTTTCGCTCGTTTATCGGAATCAGGTGATTCAAGCGCCTAGATTTTCGTCTCGAAACCCTTTATCCGTTTAACCAACTTAAACAAGATTTTGCTACTATAAAATTTGCCCTAGATCCAGATTACTAGAACGAAGTTGTTTTCTTTCGCAGTTTGTTTTTCGTTGCTTCGTTCGATTTGATTCTTTTTGCCAACCGGAGTTCTTAAGTTGAACCTTCTGGTTAGATCTCTTATTTGAGTTTTACCTGTGCATTAGATGAGTACTTATTGTATGCTTGTTTGTTTGTCTGTGATAGAATACCCGGAGTGCGCCGCCTGTTACTTCGAATCGTTAGGTTTCGCGGATCATCAACAAGCCAAGTAACACTTTGATCATACCTTTCCTACTACCCAGTTTTATTGCATTAGATCAATCCTCACACATTGTATGATTAGGATGTAATTAAATTGTGGGATGGGAAGTAGATGAGGTAGTACCTATTACTTGTTTATATCAAACCTTTGGGAGTAACTTCTACGTTTGCTTATTATGCCATGCTATGCTAGTAGACGTGGATTGGGTGAGTGAAATCCATGACAGATGTGAGATTGTTAATTAATGGTTTATCTAAGGTGGCAACTTAAACACACATATGGGTGGATTGAGGCACCTGGGTATTCCAGGACTTGCCTGTTTTCTTTTGGACAGCCACCCAGGCTCAAAGGGATCATGAGACTATTCATACTAGAAACTTCCATGTGCAGCCACAAGCTATTATGGGCTCTAGCATAGTTGACTAAGTTGTGCGAACTCTTACAGTGGTAGACTAGCAGATGTAGGGGATGTAGGTGGTACGGTCTACCCATCGTAAGGTGCTACCGCTTCTAAAAGACTATCTCTCGGTCATCCGTCTTCTCAAACACCCTGTAGTGCGAGAAAACAAACGGAGGCGATCGAGTCTTGTGGGGAAAAGTGCGCAAACCTCTGCAGAGTGTAATAAACTAATCATGGTTAGCCGTGTCCTCGGTTATGGACATCTTGAGTATCTAGTACTTGGATTTTCATGTGAATCTCAACATGTTACTCTAAATTAATTTTGTTGACTTTTGTTAATGATGATGCTTAATTGGGATTGAGAATGCTGTCAACCATTCTCAATGTTTAACAACCACCATGATAGTAATTAAATTTTATTCCTATGAAGTAGGGAAAAATTGGCTTTACGTAAAACTGTAACCATAGAGCTTTCCACCAGCCAAATATGCATACAGTATAGCTGTTCCATTCCATTACTCTCTATGTGTTACCTTGCCATCATATTCCATGTGCTGACCCGTTTTCGGGCTGCAACGTTAATGTTGCAGACTTTTCAAACGACGATTAAGGAGTTTTTAGGTCGTGGTCCTATACTTAGTGATGCTGTTGGAGTTGATGGACTCACTTACCTTCCAAGCCTTCCGCTGTTATCATTATTAGATGGCCTTAAGCCATACTTATTGTAATAAGTTCTCTTTTGAAACACTCGATGTAAGAAGTGTGTGATTGCTACTCTGCTATAAATCCTCCGAGTACTGTGTGGTGTCAGCATTACTGATCCAGGGATGACACCGAAGCACAGAGATCAGACTGTTTGAGGTCTGGTCGCTATAGAGATGGTATCAGAGCACACGCTGACTGTAGGACACGACCACTAAGCTAAAGACCTAGATCACTTTTCACTCTCTTCTCTTCTGACCTCTCATCCTTTCTACTCTTTAGGATGGCGGATGCAAGGAACAAGTTCACGCAACCGGATGAAGATACACCCTTTGGACGTCACTTGAAGGAAGTCACTAGATACCTGAACATAGGAGTACCAAGCTTCATAGGAACCTACAACGCCACTTTACCTGAAGAAGAGCGCTGGATGATTCAAGTTCAAGTTCCAGGAAGGACGTTCATGCCAGTCACTGAGCCCATAGAATTTTCTTTTGATGCACCAACTTGGAGTCTAGGAAAGAGCATGGCAGCTCACATCGCCATGGGACGCATTGGAGAAGTCTACCGCAAGGACCTCAAGGATACTATCTACCAGATTTGTGGGCGCCGAGATGAACACTGGGAGATGACCAGCACCAAGAAGGATAGATCAATTGCAGCTTTTATCCAGGAGCTAAACCAGCACATTCGACGATAGGAGAACCAGATGTGCGCCGACATGATAGATCTAAAGAAGGCTAAGACTAGAATCAAGGAACTGGAGGAAGAACTCAAGGCTACACGTGAAGATTATGAAGAGGAAATTGAAGTACTGGTGGAGAAGAATGACGACCTGATCAAGAAGATTGGAATATTTATGGGAGACCCTACGCCAGTAGATAAAGACGAAGAACCCAAGGAGATTAGCTCAGAAGACTACATCATCATCGACGGCACCGACTCGGAAGCAGATAGTAGCGATGATGACTATGTTGATGAAGCTGGAGCACATATCATGGAGTCAACGACCGTAGAATATTTCTAGTAGACCACCTCATCAGTAGTAGTAGTCCACCATGTAAATATAGTAGTCCGAGCACTTTTGCGATAGATAGATCGATTGTATGCCCTTGTTTGATTGATCGAAGTGAATTGTTTGCTTTGCCTCATGTGCATATGGGTAGTGTTTTCTCTTTAGACCCCCTCTATTCTTATATCTCATCTTTTCTAAACCCTCAGATGCCTCTGAGACGTGACCCTAGATTTGCCTTCCCACCGGAGCTCACCCAGTTGATCCAGCAGCAGAACACATTGATGCAATTGCTAGTCCAGAATCAGAATCAGGGGAACAACAACAACAACCCACCACCAGCACCACCACCTGTTGACCACTTAGCCCGTTTTCTTAGGCTGAATCCGCCGGTGTTTTCCAGTAGCACCGAGCCGATGGTAGCAGATGATTGGCGCCGCAAGACAGCTAGGGAGTTGACCACAGTAGGATGCACAGATGCGGAGAAGGTGAAGTTTGCCGCACATCAGTTAGAAGGACCCACAGCATCATGGTGGGAGAATTTCACAGCCACTTTCCCAGTAGACACTGTCACATGGGACCAGTTTCAGCAGGCTTTTCGTACTGCACACGTTTCAGTAGGAGCTATGGCCATGAAGAAGCGTGAGTTTCGCAACTTGCGCCAAGGAGGAAGGACAGTTGGCCAGTATGTGGAGGAATTTAGTAAGTTAGCACGTTATGCCCTAGACGACGTCGCTACGGATGCAGCTAAGCAGGAGAAGTTTCTGGAAGGACTGAATGATGAGTTGAGCATGCAGTTGATGGTAGCAACCTTCAACAACTACCAGGAGTTGGTAGATCGTGCTCTTATGATTGAAGGGAAGCAGCAGCAAATTGAGAACCGCAAGAGGAAGTATGGACAAGGAAAGTACAATTCAGGAGCTCAGCAGAAGCCACGTTTTACCCCTAGACAGGGAGGACATTTTCAGCATACCCATGGAGGAGGTAGTACGCACAATCACAATGGCACCAAGAATGGAAATGGCAATGGAGGAAGCAACGGCCAGAACCGCACCAACCCCTCAACCCCAGCCAAGAAGGACCTAAGCCAAGTCACTTGCTTTAAGTGTTCGAAGATAGGACATTATGCCAATGAATGTCCTGAATTACAAAATGGAAATAGCAATGGAAGTTCTGGGAAGAAGCCAAACCCTTTCAACAGGGGACAAGTGAATCACGTTAGCGTGGAGGAGGTTGAAGCTCAGCCCGATGCAGTAATAGGTAAGTTTTTGGTTAAGTCAGTTACTGCACTCGTTCTTTTTGATACTGGCGCATCGCATTCATACATATCAAGGGGATTTGTGGATAAGTATAACCTACCAACCCAAGCCCTTAGGTCACCCATGTTAGTAACCTCTCCCGGAGCAGAGTATGTGACTAGTCTATGGTGTGATCGGTTACCATTAAGGATTGGTAACTATGTTTTTCCCTCGGACCTAATAGTATTGGAATCTCAAGGATTGGATGTGATATTAGGTATGGATTGGTTATCAAAGTTTGAAGGGAATATTGAGTGTGCTAGTAAGCCAATTTTTCTTACCACCCCAGAAGGGAGAAGGATCAAGTATGTATCCCGGCATGTGCCAAAGAGGACTCAAGTAAATTGCCTAACAGGAGTTGTGCAGGAGGAAGTACGAGTGGTAAGGGATTTCCCTGATGTATTTCCAGAGGAGTTGCCAGGCATGCCACCGGATAGAGATATTGAGTTTTTGATTGAGCTATTGCCAAGCACAGGTCCAATATCAAAGAGACCATATAGGATGCCAGCAAAAGATTTGGTGGAAATTAAGAAGCAGATTAAGGAGTTATCGGAATCAGGCGATTCAAGCGCCTAGAGTTTCGTCTCGAAACCCTTTATCCGTTTAACCAACTTAAACAAGATTTTGCTACTATAAAATTTGCCCTAGATCCAGATTACTAGAACGAAGTTGTTTTCTTTCGCAGTTTGTTTTTCGTTGCTTCGTTCGATTTGATTCTTTTTGCCAACCGGAGTTCTTAAGTTGAACCTTCTGGTTAGATCTCTTATTTGAGTTTTACCTGTGCATTAGATGAGTACTTATTGTATGCTTGTTTGGTTGTCTGCGATAGAATACCCGGAGTGCGCCGCCTGTTACTTCGAATCGTTAGGTTTCGCGGATCATCAGCAAGGCAAGTAACACTTTGATCATACCTTTCCTACTACCCAGTTTAATTGCATTAGACCAATCCTCACACATTGCATGATTAGGATGTAATTAAATTGTGGGATGGGAAGTAGATGAGGTAGTACCTATTACCTGTTTATATCAAACCTTTGGGAGTTACTTCTACGTTTGCTTATTATGCCATGCTATGCTAGTAGACGTGGATTGGGTGAGTGAAATCCATGACAGATGTGAGATTGTTAATTAATGGTTTATCTAAGGTGGCAAATTAAACACACATCTGGGTGGATTGAGGCACCTGGGTATTCCAGGACTTGCCTGTTTTCTTTTGGACCGCCACCCAGGCTCAAAGGGATCATGAGACTATTCATACTAGAAACTTCCGTGTGCAGGCACAAGCTATTATGGGCTCTAGCATAGTTAACTAAGTTGTGCGAACTCTTACAATGGTAGACTAGCAGATGTAGGGGATGTAGGTCGTACGGTCTACCCATAGTAAGGTGCTAGCGCTTCTGAAAGACTATGTCTCGGTCATCCGTCTTCTCAAACACCCTATAGTGCGAGAAAACAAACGGAGGCGATCGAGTCTTGTGGGGAAAAGTGCGCAAACCTCTGCAGAGTGTAATAAACTAATCATGGTTAGCCGTGTCCCTGATTATGGACATCTTGAGTATCTAGTACTTGGATTTTCATGTGAATCTCAACATGTTACTCTAAATTAATTTTGTTGGGTTTTGTTAATGATGATGCTTAATTGGGATTGAGAATGCTGTCAACCATTCTCAATGTTTAACAACCACCATGATAGTAATGAAATCTTATTCCTTTGAAGTAGGGAAAAATCGGCTTTACGCAAAACTGTAACCATAGAGCTTTCCACCAGCCAAATATGCATATAGTATAGCTGTTCCATTCCATTACTCTCTATGTGTTACCTTGCCAGCATATTCCATGTGCTGACCCATTTTCGGGCTGCAACGTTAATGTTGCAGACTTATCAAACATCGATTAAGGAGTTTTTAGGTCGTGGTCCTATACTCAGTGATGCCGTTGGAGTTGATGGACTCACTTATCTTCCAAGCCTTCCGCTGTTATCGTTATTAGATGGCCTTAAGCCATACTTATTGTAATAAGTTCTCTTTTGAGACACTCGATGTAATAAGTGTGTGATTGCTACTCTACTATAAATCCTCCGAGTACTGTGTGGTGTCAGCATTACTGATCCAGGGATGACACCGGAGCACAGAGATCAGACTGTTTGAGGTCTGGTCGCTACAACCCGTTGACTACAACCTCTCTCACAAGCATAACATGATCAAACCCAGAACTCATTGAGTATTAATCACATAGTGATGTGAACTAGATTAGTGACTCTTGTAAACTCTTTGGATGTTGGTCACATGTCGATGTGAACTAGATTATTGACTCTAGTGCAAGTGGGAGACTGTTGGAAATATGCCCTAGAGGCAATAATAAATTGGTTATTATTATATTTCCTTGTTCATGATAATCGTTTATTATCCATGCTAGAATTGTATTGATAGGAAACTCAGATACATGTGTGGATACATAGACAACACCATGTCCCTAGTAAGCCTCTAGTTGACTAGCTCGTTGATCAATAGATGGTTACGGTTTCCTAACCATGGACATTGGATGTCGTTGATAACGGGATCACATCATTAGGAGAATGATGTGATGGACAAGATCCAATCCTAAGCCTAGCACAAGATCGTGTAGTTCGTTTGCTAAAGCTTTTCTAATGTCAAGTATCATTTCCTTAGACCATGAGATTGTGCAACTCCCGGATACCGTAGGAGTGCTTTGGGTGTGCCAAACGTCACAACGTAACTGAGTGGCTATAAAGGTACACTACATGTATCTCCGAAAGTGTCTGTTGGGTTGGCACGAATCGAGACTGGGATTTGTCACTCCGTGTAAACGGAGAGGTATCTCTGGGCCCACTCGGTAGGACATCATCATAATGTGCACAATGTGAACAAGGAGTTGATCACGGGATGATGTGTTACGGAACGAGTAAAGAGACTTGCCGGTAACGAGATTGAACAAGGTATCGGATACCGACGATTGAATGTCGGGCAAGTACAATACCGCTGGACAAAGGGAATTGTATACAGGATTGATTGAATCCTCGACATCGTGGTTCATCCGATGAGATCATCGTGGAACATGTGGGATCCAACATGGATATCCAGATCCCGATGTTGGTTATTGGCCGGAGAGTTGTTTCAGTCATGTCTGCATGGTTCCCAAACCCGTAGGGTCTACACACTTAAGGTTCGGGGACGCTAGAGTTGTTATGGGAAATAGTATGTGGTTACCGAAGGTTGTTCGGAGTCCTGGATGAGATCCCGGACATGACAAGGAGCTCTGGAATGGTCCGGAGGTGAAGATCGGTATATTGGACGAAGGGTATTGGAGTCCGGAATTGTTCCGGGGTATCAGGTGATGACCAGTGTGTACGAAATGGGTTTCGGAGGCCCCGACAAGCGTTGGGCGGCCTTATGGGCCAAGGGGAGAGGGCACATCAGCCCACTAAGGGGCTGAGCGCCCCTCCCACCCCATCTCACGTAACCAGGAGAGGTGGGGGCGCCACCCCTAGGGCAGCCGCCCCTCCCGGCTTGGGAGGCAAGTTTCCTAGGGGGTGCGGGCGCCCAAACCCATCTAGGGTTTCCCCTGTGGCCGCCGCCCCTCCCCTAGGGAACCCTAGGGCGCCCCCTCCTCCCTTTCCCCTATATATAGTGAGGGAGAGAGAGGGCAGCCGCACCCTTCCCCTAGCGCAGCCCTCTTCCTCCTCCAACACCTCATCCTCCTCCGTAGTGCTTGGCGAAGCCCTCCCGGAGAACCACGAGCTCCATCACCACCACGCCGTCGTGCTGTCAGAGTTTTCCCTCAACTTCTTCTCCTCTCACCTTGCTGGATCAAGAAGGAGGAGACGTCTCCTACCGTACGTGTGTTGAACGCGGAGGTGCCGTCCGTTCGGCGCTAGGATCATCGGTCATTTGGATCACGACGAGTACGACTCCATCAACCCCATTCACTTGAACGCTTCCGCTTAGCGATCTACAAGGGTATGTAGATGCACTCTCCTTCCCTCGTTGTTAGATTACTCCATAGATTGATCTTGGTGATGCGTAGAAAATTTTAAATTTCTGCTACGATCCCCAATAGTGTCTTCACGGCTGCTTGAATATTCTTGTGCAAGCCCTTGATGTAATGGTGGATGAAGCACTTGGTGCTCAGGCTGGGGTTGAGATGTAGCACATGGTGTAGACACTCCCAAAACATCGCCGTATACGCAGCCACTGTGCCCATCTGTGTCACCTCTAGCAGTGAGCGCATGCGCGGGTCGAACTCACTCTCAGGCATTTCGTCGAACATGTGGTAGACAGGAACTGGAGTGGTGACTGCAGGACTAGTCGGAAGGAACGGGGGCAAGTCCGTCACCAGCCGCGCATATGAGGTGGAGCCTTGGTGAGGGTGGAGCGGTAACACTGCTGCTGGTGAACACGGCAGGTCCGGCGTGGGCGAGCCTGCCTGGGACGTCGCGGAGGCCGTCGTGGTGTCGCGCGCCTTGCGGACGTCGTCAGGCGCTTTGCGGGTAGGATGGATTTGCTTTTGTAGATCATGGTGGATTTGCTCGTTGAAGGCGCGCTGCGCTCCCAGGCGCTTGTCGTCGGTGGCTTTAGTCTCATCCAATTTGCTGAGGAGGGACTCGAGCAACACCTTCAGTTCGCCGGTGTTCGCGGCCATGCCGGAGAGAACATGGTTGTCTGGGCAGATGGTTGGGTCGGCGCTGTCGTGGCTGTTGCCGAGGATCGAACCCCACGGTGGATTTCGAGCGGCCTCTTGAAAGAAGCCGCACCGGACGCGACGGATGTTACCGATCGAGCGGACGAACAAATCACGGGGCAGCGAAAATTTTGGGTGGATCAACCTTGCTCCAATTACCAAATTATCACGACCCAATCGTTGGATGGATCGAGGATGCACAAATTAGCTCAGTATTTGGATCGATTTGGGATAATTTGGGAGAATTGGGGGTGAGGAATCATAGAAGGGGATGAGGACCAGAAGCACACGAGATGAGATTCAGAACATTCATTCATTCCTTCGCTACCTCCTCCTGTGCTTCCCCTGCTGTATATGTAGCCTTGCCTCCATGTGACTTCCATGTGGGACCAACCTCCAAGAGATGGCCCACCATCCAGCTGCGCTTACCAACGCATAGGTCGGGCATGACACACACATGCATATGTTTCTTGCCGAAGCCTCGAAGGTTCTCGTGCGCGTGTGCTCCTTTCCTCTTGGACCTTCTCCAAAAATAAATAAAATAAAAATCAAGAAATCTGCATGTGCCGCTTCAGTCGGAGGTGCATGTTGCCGCGACCCGCATCACACGCCTGAGCCAGCCTGTCCGCACATGGACCGCACTGGCCCACCAGCTTGGACCGGCCCACCCGCGCGCCGCAGCCTTGGCTGACCTACGCACACACGGCGCGCCAGCGCACCGCTTCTCCTGCGGTGGCGAAAATTACTGTTTTGACCCTCCCTTAATTTGATTTTAGTTAAACACTTTTTCAGGATTTCACCCTCTTTGGTGACGCTATTCATGGCCGCGTTTTGTGTTGCACGTGACACGCCACAGTTCGGATTAGGGTCAAACCGCGCTAATCTTTGACTGAAGGATAAAAAAAATGATGCTGGCCTTTATACAATACCAAGGAGAGAAGATGGTTTGGAGGTAATTAAGAAAAAAAATCATTGTACTCACCCCCAATGTTATTAATCCAACTTCTTTGTGGCAATTTAGACCCATTCACTTGTGTAATGTGGTTTATAAGGGGGTGTCCAAGGTGCTTGCTAATAGGCTCAAAGTCTTATTACTAGAGATCATCTTTGTGGAGCAGTCTTCTTTTGTCTTGGGCAGATTAATATTAATTATATTTATGATAACTTTTGAGTGCTTACACTTCATGAAGATTAATAAAGCAAAGAAGAACATGAGTTATGCGTAGAAAATTGATATGACGAAAGCATATGATCGTTTGGATTGCTATCATGGGGAAACCGATGTTATGTATGGATTTCATTGCTGGTGTATGTCTTTTGGGTATATTTAGGACATATCTAGATGTGTCTTAGTTATTGCACAGAATGACTCAATGAAACATAAAAAGAAAAAAAATACCAGCATGAATCCTCCCCTAAAATCAATGGCATAGAATTTAAATATGTAATACTTATGACACATCTAGATATGTTTTAGCTAAAATATGTATTTTCTACTCTCTCCGTCCCATAATAGGTGTCTCAATCGGTATAAAGTTGAGACACCTATTTTGAGATGGAGGGAGTAGTTCCGAGTGGTGATCAGCTTGAGAATTTTAAACCAAATAGAGAAATCGGTCAGGATCCAATGTATTTGTATCATTTGCTACTAAGAGACTATCATGTTTGTTGAAAGACTCTAATTGTACAAACAAAAACACAAGCATTCAAGACATTGAGTTGATAACTAAACCATAACTGTACGTACGACCAGCTGGTCAATTATTTATTTACCCAAGTAGTACAAGCCTCACTTTATTCTCGCTTGCAAGTTTGCAACAACACATCGAAATCAAATCGACGGTGATGCATGCAACAGCGTGGCTTGTGAAAGTATAACTCCGATCAGGCGTAGTACTTGATGTAGCTACTGTAGTCGCTCTGCTTGTCGAAGTATCGGTCCCAGAGCATGACCCCGCCGTAGTTGTCCTTCTTCTGCACCACCGGCGTGATGCCGTAGTAGACGTTCTTGGGGTGTATCCACTGGTACGACTTCTCGTCGGCGGTGAGCCCGATGAAGAACCGGGTGGCCGGGTACGCCGCCGTCCACCTGTCCCACGCCTCCTCCCACGCCCCGTACTGGTTGCACGCCTTGTCGCTCTCCTCGTAGATCCTCACGTGCACGCGCTCCAAGATCCCCGTCGCCAGCGCCCGCCCCACGTGCGCCGCCGGCGGGTACCCGCACCGGACCGTCGCCGTCAGGTGCAGCGGCTTCCCCGGGCCGCCGCGGATGTTGTGCTTCGCCAGCTCCAGCGCCAGCACGTCGTAGCGGTCCGCCGGCGTGCCGTGCTCCAGGAAGAGGTCGATGCCGTCGAGCCACGCGTCGCCAAAGGGGCGGGGCACGCCAGGGTTGGACCCGCCCAAGTAGGAGTTCCAGAGGTGGTCGAAGAGGTCGAGCGCGGAGCGGTTGGACGGGAGCGAGTAGCCGGTGCCGTAGCCGCCAACGGAGAGGGAGACGGGGACGCCCTTGGACTGGCAGTGCTTGATGTCGGCGCCGACGGCGGAGAGGTCGTGGCCGGAGAGGTCGAGGTGGTACTTTCCTTTGGCGCCAAAGACGTCGAGGAAAGACATGGTGACCATGGTGTACATGCCGGAGTCGCAGGCCTCGCGCAGGGACCCCTCGGCCTTGTTCCGGCCCCAGAACACCGTCACCTGGCCGGTCTTCCCCGCCGCCAAGCCCGGCGCCGCCAGGGATAGCGCCGTGACGACGGAGAGAAGGGCCAGGAGGCAGGCTGCTGGCCTCCCGGGTGCGAGCGGCGCCATTGTTGGTTTCTTCTACTCGTAGGCGTAGCTAGCTTTAGTATTTGCCTTTGCTTGTTTGGATGAAGAGTTGTTTAGCTCGAATGCGATATATATAGATGGATTTTGGAGGCAAATTAAATATAGAGAGGTAGATCGAGACGTGGAGCTGAGCTCGTTAGGCAGCTATAGCTGAGTGGAGCACCATTTTAGCTAGCTATGGTTGACTTGAGTTGGGCAAGCAAGAGTAACATTTCAGGTTGCTTTTGGTTGCTCCCTTCCGGGCGGCGTGCCGCACGCAGGAGTGAATCCTAAGGGCATTTCTAACTCCCCTAAAAGTTAAGGGACTAAAAGGCTTAGTGGAGTATAAATACTCCACTAAGTTTTGACCGGACCTAACCGATCTCTTTGTTTGAGAAAAGTAAAAATCTCTGTCTTGATTGATGGTTACAGACGCTATTTATACCATCTGTGGAGAGACACGAGCGAAGGAAGGCTTCGGTTTCAGAGGGCACAAATGAGAGACGTCTGTGCGGGACAAACCGCACGACGGTTTGGACATGGGGAGATTCCTCCTAATTACATATGTTGTAATTATAATCACAACGCTCCCCCTAATTTAGGCTTGACCATGTAGAATCATCTGTTGATTGTCCGGGTAGTGCTATCATCTCAAAAGGATTCTCCTTCAAAAAATTCTTCATGAAATCTTTGATAAAAACCTGAAACATAAACTCACAAAGAGATAGCATAATGTGATGTCTTGAACAAGGATATCTCAAGAAGAGACTCCCCCTGACACCTGCAAGTTTTAAGTCGTCACATACCAATTCCATGATCATATTGTTGGAATGTAGAAATTGGTGAAGACTTGGTAAATAAATCAGTAAGATTGCCACATGATTTAACTTGCAAGATGTTTATTTCCCCGCTTTTCTGAAGATTGTGTGTGTGTGTGGGGGGGGGGGGGGACTTAGGAGAAATATGCGTACTAATATTACTGTTTATGTATCATGTTTGCATCTGCGCAACACAGGCCACATTATCCTCATAGATAATGGTGGTGACTCTATCGAACCAATTCCACATGATTGTTGTTTATGGTTTATCATTCTGCAAAGCCATAAATATTCACATGATGCTTCAAATAATGAAATTATTTCAGAATGATTGGTAGATGTTCCCACCAGAGTATGTTTTGAAAACTTCCATGATATAGCAGTACCACCATGTAGGAACACAAAGCCGGTCTGTGATATGACATTATGGGGATCGGACAAATAGCACCGAAGGTACGACACCTCCGCGATCTGCACATGTTCAGCTCGGTGACGTCCCACGAACTCTAGATCCAGCTGAGGTCGAGGAAGAGTTTCGTCAGCATGACATCGTGATGACGGTGATGATGAAGTTACTGACACAGGGCTTCGCCTAAGCTCTACGACGATATGACCGAGGTGGATGTTGGTGTCAAAACCGGCGGATCTCGGGTAGGGGGTCCCAAACTGTGCGTCTAAGGTCGATGGTAACAGGAGACAGGGGACATGATGTTTACCCAGGTCCGGGCCCTCTCTATGGAGGTAATACCCTATGTCCTGCTTGATTGATCTTGATGAATACGAGTATTACAAGAGTTGATCTACCACGAGATCGTAATGGCTAAACCCTAGACGTCTAGTCTGGCTATGATTATGAGGATTCGGGGTATCTACGGACCTAGCCCTCCAGTTTATATAGACACGGGAGGGATCTAGGGTTACACAAGGTCGGTTACAGAGAAAGGAATCTACATAGTTGGCCGCCAAGCTTGCCTTCCACACCAAGGAAAGTCTCATCCGGACACGGGTGCGGTCTTCGGTCTTCATATCTTCACAACCCATCAGTCTGGCCCATGGCTAACAGGCCGGGCGCCCGAAGACCCCTTAGTCCAGGACTCCCTCAGTAGCCCCCGAACCAATCTTCAATGGCGAGGTGTTCGGTGCATAGACTGTCTTCGGCATTGCAAGGCGGGTTCCTCCACCAATGACTTCCAAGTAGCGTATTCGGCCTTCCATTCAATGTATGTACCCTTCGGCTTCTGTGTATCAACAACTTCAGCGTCCACGTGTCGAGCGGATGCGAGAGGTCAGGGCGTTTTTGCACATAACACCCCGGTCATGCGAGGGACAATGTCTATTTAATGAGGCTGGATCCTAGATCCATTCAACCATCTCGCAGAGAAAATCCCGTAGGTTGCCAGGAAAGAACATGTCTAGCGTTCCCAGCTCCTCCTCCCGTCCCTGCGGCCTAGATAGAGGCGAGTGGGAGAGGTGCTCCGTATCCCACGGTCAGCTGGTGAAGCTGCAAATGCAGGGGTTTCTCCCCCCTGCAGATCTGGTCCCTGTCCGAGCAGGGTTGACCTCCCTTGACGGCAAAACCCAGGTAGAGGATTTCCCCAATCCATCCGGGGGAGCGAGTGTGTTTCGTCCCCTATCTGCTAAGGGGCGTAGGATTTCCAATTCATCCATTCCTCCGAGGGGTTCTGGAATATTATGGCCTCCAGCTGCATAACTTTACTCCAGCCTCCATCCTGTACATTGCGGGTTATGTCGCTTTATGCGAACTATTCCTGGGTTGTGAGGCCCATTTTGAACTGTGGAGAAAGTTATTCTGCCTTGTCCCGCGTAACCATGAGGGATCGATATTTGAAGTGGGCGGAGCTGAAATATGGCGCATTGCCGAGACCGGATACCTATCCGGCATGCTAAAGAAGGCGTCTGAAGAGTGGACTTCCAAGTGGTTCTACATCAAGGACGTCGTACTCCCAGACCCAGCCCGGAGGGGTCTTCCTGAGTTCACAAGTGTTCCCTTGAAGAAACGTCACAGTTGGCGCCCTCGGAGCCTCGAGGAGGAAGATAGTGCGGAGGTTCGCCAACTCTTGAGCAAGATAAGGACACTCGCCCAGTCCGATACACGATGGTTGAAGTAATGGTGACCTCCATAGTGCGGGGAGTCCAGCCAGTCCAATACAGAGGACTTCCCATGTGGCACTATAATGGGGAAGATGACACTTCCCGCCGCGGCAGGAAAGGTCCAGACACCCTTGTCGCCCTGGCCAAAATATTGGCCGAATTGTTCAAAGGGGAGGAAGAGGAGTTCCTGCACATCAAGCACAGGGAAGGATATTCCATGTATAGTCCTCCTAGCTGGGTAAGTTCCCAACTCCTCTGCTCTACTCATTCTACTCCCTGAGCTATGTTCAACGAACACTAACCCATCCATTTACAACAGCATTGGCAAAATATTTCTGAGGGGCTTTACAGCCTTGCCCCGCAGCCCGAGGGTCAAAATCGGTACCTCGACCCCGGATTTGAAGAGGATCCGGATATATTCGTGGTGCTCGCGAACGGGGTGTTTTACCAAACGAGCTATGACAGCACAGAAGTGACCATCATCGTCGATTATCCCTGTCTTCTCCCCGCTTCACACGTAAGTAATCCGGAGATATTTCATCCGAAAAAGTTTTCTCATACTGCCTCACCCACCGTACTGTCATGTGCTCAAAAGGGGAGGTGCTCGGCACGTCATGCTGCCCCAGGGGCATCTTCAAAGAGAGTGGCCCCCATGCCGGGCAAGCCTTTGAAGAGGAAGGCTAACAAAGATACGGTCGAGCCTTCATCAAAGAGGTATGGATTTGCAAATATGCACCTTGGCAGTCACATCCAACTGTGACCTTTATGTTTATCATGTATCAGGAAAAAAGTGTGCCGGACTATAACCAGGGGTCCGGCTGGTCATACTTCAC
Organism: Triticum aestivum; assembly: GCF_018294505.1. Lineage (NCBI taxonomy): Eukaryota > Viridiplantae > Streptophyta > Magnoliopsida > Poales > Poaceae > Triticum > Triticum aestivum. The sequence continues at coordinate 50,033,127 of NC_057809.1, read as the reverse complement.
ACAGCCAGGATCCAGAACCTGCCGTAAAGACGGGGGCTGATGTGGGGGTAACACCGGACTGTCCCCCATCCGAGGATTCGGAGGATGTATCCATCACTAACTCGGAAGTGGAGAGCGCCATGAATCATCGATGTCGTAGGGCCGTTTTACAAGACCCTGGCTTTTCAGAAGAGGCATTTAACACCTTCAGCTTCGCTGATGCATACATCCGAGCTGCTCGAGATGGGCTTAACAGAGCCACAAGGCATCATTTAAAAGATGTGCGGGTAAGTTTACTTTGTCTAACTATGATAACCATATGCCAGTAGCCCCCGATACTTGAAGCAGTTAGTACAACTGATTTAAGTATCATTGTATAACTAGGTTCTTACGAAGAAGAACGACCTGTTAGCCCAAGAGCTAGAAAAGTGTCGGACGTAGCTAACTGCTGCCCGTGCCAAACTGGAGAAATCCAAGAAGGCATCTCCTAGTAATGTTCCCCTCCATCGAGAAAACAAAATGGTATACCAATAATGTTAAACACGATTGCTTACCTCCTACCAGGATCACTAGGTCAACTGCAAGAACAACTGAAAGCTGCCCAGGACGGAGAACAAGAAGCCAAGAAGCTGCTAGCCGTGAGCAAGCGTGTGCTCAGAAAAGTTGTGCTAGAGAAGAACAAGCTCCAGAATTCGAATACCCGATTGGGCGAGGATCTGAAAGATGTACGGGCCCAACTGGACGACTCCGTGAAGGAGAATAAAAGGCTGCGTGGTGGCATGTTCAGTATGTGGCCGACTTTACTTTATAATAGTCCAGAGATACCAGGAACTGACAGAGTTATATCTGTAGGTATGCTGACCGACCGTCCCGAAGATGAGATGTCCGGATTCTAAGGCGATCTGCTACAAGTGTTGTCGCGTATTCATGAGCAAGCTCGGTAGGTGATGTGAAGCATTGCCAAAGCTTTGTGGCCAACTGCCTCCCTCCAGGAAAGATGGAGGAGCTCCTAGAGCTATTCAAGGGGGCGCGGCGGCGCTTCAGATTGTGGAAAATATCGCCCTCCCGGAAAGGGGCTCGAGAAGCCTGGGCCATGGTGAAGACACGATACACCAAGCTTGACCCGAATCATATGGCTCGGGTCGGACCTTTAGGGTCAGACTGGAAGGAAGTTCCCGTTAATTGGTGTATGACCAAGTAGCAGTAGCTGCCAAATATTCCCAGCAGGATTGTAAGTTAGATAGCCTGCTGGAGGGTATAGAGGAGGAAATTTTTGAGTCGAAATGACTGTGTATCTTTCAGTCTAGCTGAATTGTAAAATGATTGTCATGGCAGACCTTTTCGCTTTGCCGTCTGGACCCGAAGGCGCGGAGTGTTTCCGAATACCCGTGCGGTCGAATAGACTGGGGTATGCGTGGAAACCAGGCGTAGGGATCATAGTTGCTTGAACAGACAAGTTGTATCCGGCTAGTTATGTTATATTACATTATGTAAGAAACATCTTCCAGAGAGAATAGTTCCGTTAAGGGTCCTTTCCCCGGGTGTGCATGCATTAGAGCGCATGTCCGGACTATGATTGAAAAAATCGCAGTATATATATATGTATATATATATATCTTCTGGGGGTTCGCAAATGGAGTGAATGCAAAAAAACATCTTTAATTCACTGACCGAATATTCCCTTAAGAACGCTAGCTTTCGGCTTCACACAGTCTGAGGTACACATTCGGATGACCCGACAGTAACAATCGCAGAGGTGTCCCTTTATGCCCTAGCCGAACTAACGGGAACGTAGGCATAAGCACATGATCTAGACAGCCCAACTTGGCCAAAACTTAAGTCATATCGATGCATATAATGGCGAAGAAAAGGTACATATGGGCAAAACGCATATGTGATGAGCTTGATGCCCGGAGAGTAATAGCAAGCTTCTGTACAAGAAGCCCCCAGGCATAATGGACGTACATATTTGAAGGCATATGTGTGTGTCCGAGGTGCAGGGGCTAACCGCACGAAAGCTTTAAGGCTAAAGAGGAAAACTAAAAGAGAGAGAAAGAAAGAAAAAAAGTATTATGGAATAGCAGGGAGAAGGAGACGAACAAAGAGTTCGGCGCTTAGGCATAGAATCTTCGGAGTCTGGCCGCGTTCCAGGGGTTCGGCTCAAGGCGATTGTCTGACGCATCACGCAGGCGGTACACTCCTCCGGTGAGGACTTCGTCAATGATGAAGGGACCCTCCCATTTGGGCTTGAGTTTGTCCTTTTTCTTCTCCGGCAAGCATAGAACAAGTTCGCCAACATTATAAGTCTTAGCCCGTACTTCTCCCCTTTGATATCTGCGGGCCTATTGTTGATAAAATGTGGAACGGGCTTTTCCGACGTCACGCTCCTCCTCCAAGGCGTCTAGGCTGTCCTGCCAATCAAGCTCGGCCTCTCTCCCTTCGTACATGCGCACCCAAGGTGAGTCATGTATAATGTCGCAGGCTAGCACAACCTCTGCGCCATACACCATGAAAAAAGGCGTGTATCCGGTAGTTCGGTTGGCGTGGTCCGCAGCCCCCAGAGTACAGAGTCAAGCTCCTCGACCCAGTGCGTGTCTGATTCGTTGAAAGACCGCACCAGCCTGGGTTTGATGCCGCTCATTATAAGAATGTTGGCCCGTTCAACTTGACCATTTGCCTGCGGGTGATAAATAGAGGCGTAATCGAGCTTGATGCCCAGATTAGTGCACCAGGTTTTCACTTCGTCGGCTGTGAAATTAGATCCGTTATCAATGATGATGCTGTGTGGGACACCATAATGCTGTACGACGCCGGATATAAATTCTATCACCAGCCCAGACTCGGCCGTTTTAATTGGTTTGGCCTCTATCCACTTAGTGAATTTATCCACCATGACCAGCAGATATTTTTTCTTATGGCTTCCTCCTTTAAGGGGTCCAACCATGTCCAGTCCCTAGACCGGAAAAGGCCAAGTGATGGGGATTGTTTGTAGGGCAGTGGGGGCATGTGGCTTTGATTGGCTAAGAGTTGGCATCCGACGCAATGTTGGACAAGGTCATGTGCATCTGCTCGGGCCGTCGGCCAATAAAACCCTGTACAGAAGGCCTTGCTAACAAGGGCCCAAGCTGCGGCGTGGTGCCCGCCGAGACCAGCATGAATCTCAGCCAGGAGCTACCGCCCCTCCACGGAGATGCATCTTTGAAGGACTCCGGTAATGCTTTTCTTATAGAGTTCTCCGTCGTGAACCTTGTAGGCCTTCGAATGCCAGACAATGCGGCGGGCCTCATTCTGATCCTCAGGAAGTTCCTTCCTATTAAGGTAGGCCAAGAAGGGTTCGGTCCATGGGGCAATGACTGCCATAATGAGATGGGTCGACGGTGTTATTTCAGTGGCTGAGCCTCCGATGATATCGGTGTGTTCGGAATCTGGGGTTGTCTTCGGATCCGGACTAGTGTTGCCGCTTTCCCCCTGCCACACCACGGATGGCTTGAAAAGCCTTTCTAGAAAGATGTTAGTTGGGACTGGGTCGTGCTTGGCGCCTATACGAGCAAGAACGTCCGCCGCTTGATTACTTTCTCGGGCCACATGATGAAACTCGAGTCCCTCGAACCGAGCCGACATTTGTAGGGCGGTATTACTATAAGCCGCCATTTTCGGATCTTTGGCATCGAAGTCTCCATTTATTTGAGATATTGCAAGGTTTGAGTCCCCGCGCACTTCCAGGCGCTGTATGCCCATGGAGACGGCCATCCGGAGACCATGCAATAAAGCCTCGTATTCGGCTGCATTATTGGAGTCTGTGTATAGTATTTGAAGTACATACTGAATGACATCTCCCGTGGGGGACATCAAAATGATGCCCGCTCCCAACCCTGCCAACATTTTGGAGCCATCAAGTACATAACCTAGTTGGAATATGTGACATACTCTATAGGGAGTTTGGCCTCTGTCCATTCGGCGACGAAGTCAGCCAGTACTTGGGATTTAATAGCTAGACGTGGTTTGTATGTAATATCAAATGGAAGGAGCTCAATGCCCCATTTGGCAATCCGGCCCGTGGCATTGCGGTTGTTTATTATATCATTGAGTGGTACTTCAGAAGCCACCGTGATCGAACACTCCTGAAAGTAGTGTCGTAGCTTTCGGGATGCCATGAAGACCGCATATGTTATCTTTTGATAATGGGGGTACCGGGATTTGCATGGTGTAAGGACAGTGGATACGTAGTATAGTGGCTTCTGAAGCGGGAATTTATGTCCGTCCTGTTCTCGTTCAACGACGAGCACGACGCTCATCACTTGATGTGTTGCCGATATGTATAGCAGCATGGGTTCGCCGAAGTTTGGCGCGACAAGGATTGGGTTGCTTGCTAGGAGTGTTTTTATTTCTTCCAGTCCGGTGGTTGCCGCGTCCGTCTACTCGAAGTGATTGGTTTGCCGTAGAAGGCGATAGAGTGGCAGTGCCTTTTCTCCCAATCTGGAGATAAAGCGGCTTAGAGCTGCCATGCAACCCGCGAGTTTTTGGACTTGTTTAAGGTCTGTTGGCATAGCCAACTGTGACAGATCTTGGATTTTAGTTGGATTTGCTTCAATTCCTCTATTGGAGACGATGAAACCCAGCAGCTTTCCTGTGGGGACGCCAAAAACACATTTTTCCGGATTGAGCTTAATGTCATATGCGCGGAGCTTGTCAAATGTGAGGCGTAGGTCATATATTAGTGTTTCGACGTGCCTTGTCTTGATTATGACGTCGTCCACATAGGCTTCAACTGTCTTTCCGATTTGTTTCGCCGGGCATGTTTGGATCATGCATTGGTAGGTGGCGCCAGCGTTCTTGAGCCCGAAGGGCATGGTGTTGAAGAAGAATGGCCCATATGGGGTGATGAATGTTGTTGCAGCTTGGTCGAACTCCTTCATTTTGAGTTGATGGTATCCGGAATATGCGTTGAGGAAACACAGTGAGTCGTGTCCTGCGGTAGCATCAATGATTTGATCAATGCGGGGGAGGGAAAAGGGATCCTTAGGGCAAGCCTTATTTAGGTCTTTAAAATCGACGCATAGGCGCCAGGATTTATCCTTCTTTGGTACCATCACCAGGTTTGCCAGCCAGTCCGGATGTTTTATTTCTCTGATGAATTCGGTCTTGATTAGCTTGCCTAGCTCCTCTCCCATTGTTTGACATTTGGGTTCGAAAAAGCGCCACAGTGTTTGTTTGACCGGTTTGTATCCCTTTAATATGTTGAGGCTGTGTTCGGCCAGTTTGCGCGGGATTCCTGGCATGTCAGAAGGGTGTCAGGCGAATATATCCCAGTTTTCGCGAAGAAAATCCCTTAGCGCGGCGTCGACCGTTGGGTCTAGTTGTTCCCCAATAGATGTTGTATTTTTGGGGTCTGTTGGATGGACCTGAAATTTGACTAGTTCTTCCGCTGGCTTGAAGGAGGTGGACTTGGGGCGTTTGTCTAAGATCACATCGTCCCTGTCCACCATGGAGCGTAGTGTGGTTAATTCTTCGGCCGCGAGGGCTTCAGATGATGCCTCAAGGGCCAGGGATGTGGTTTTATTTTCGGCAGGGAGTGCTATGTCCGGATCACTGGCGAGAGTGATTATGCCTTTGGGCCTGGGCATCTTAAGCTTCATGTACCCGCAATGAGGTACAGCTTGGAAGCGTGTAAATGCCTCCCGCCCCAAAAGGGCGTGATATCCGCTGTTGAAAGGGGCCACTTGGAAGGTTATTTCTTCGGACCGATAATTCTCCGGCGTGCCGAATGAAGGAAATATGCCCTAGAGGCAATAATAAAGTTATTATTTATTTCCTTATATCATGATAAATGTTTATTATTCATGCTAGAATTGTATTAACCGGAAACATAATACATGTGTGAATACATAGACAAACAGAGTGTCACTAGTATGCCTCTACTTGACTAGCTCGTTAATCAAAGATGGTTATGTTTCCTAACCATGAACAAAGAGTTGTTATTTGATTAACGAGGTCACATCATTAGTTGAATGATCTGATTGACATGACCCATTCCATTAGCTTAGCACCCGATCGTTTAGTATGTTGCTATTGCTTTCTTCATGACTTATACATGTTCCTATGACTATGAGATTATGCAACTCCCGTTTGCCGGAGGAACACTTTGTGTGCTACCAAACGTCACAATGTAACTGGGTGATTATAAAGGAGCTCTACAGGTGTCTCCAATGGTAGATGTTGGGTTGGCGTATTTCGAGATTAGGATTTGTAACTCCGATTGTCGGAGAGGTATCTCTGGGCCCTCTCGGTAATGCACATCACATAAGCCTTGCAAGCATTGCAACTAATGAGTTAGTTGCGAGATGATGTATTACGGAACGAGTAAAGAGACTTGCCAGTAACGAGATTGAACTAGGTATTGGATACCGACGATCGAATCTCGGGCAAGTAACATACCGATGACAAAGGGAACAACGTATGTTGTTATGTGGTCTGACCGATAAAGATCTTCGTAGAATATGTAGGAGCCAATATGGGCATCCAGGTCCCGCTATTGGATATTGACCGGAGATGTGTCTCGGTCATGTCTACATTGTTCTCGAACCGTAGGGTCCGCACGCTTAACGTTACGATGACAGTTATTATGAGTTTATGCATTTTGATGTACCGAAGGTTGTTCGGAGTCCCGGATGTGATCACGGACATGACGAGGAGTCTCGAAATGGTCGAGACATAAAGATTGATATATTGGAAGCCTATGTTTGGATATTGGAAGTGTTCCGGGTGAAATCGGGATTTTACCGGAGTACCGGGAGGTTACCGGAACCCCCCGGGAACCATATGGGCCTTAGTGGGCTTTAGTGGAAAGGTGAAAGGGGCAGCCCAAGGTGGATGCGCACCTCCCCCCCTCCCCTAGTCCTATTAGGACTAGGAGAGGTGGCCGGCCCCCTTCTCTCTCTCTCTCCCCACTTGAGGATTCCTATTCCAACTAGGATGGGGGGGGGGGAGTCCTACTCCCGGTAGGAGTAGGACTCCTCCTGGAGCGCCCCAAGGCTGGCCACACCTCTCTCCCCTTGCTCCTTTATATATAGGGGCAGGGGGCACCTCTAGACACACAATTGATCCCCGTGATCGTTCCATAGCCGTGTGCGGTGCCCCCTGCCACCATATTCCACCTCGATCATATTGTAATGGTGCTTAGGCGAAGCCCTGCGACGGTAGAACATCAAGATCGTCACCATGCCGTCGTGCTGACGGAACTCTTCCCCGACGCTTTGCTGGATCGGAGCCCGGGGATCATCATCGAGCTGTACGTGTGCTAAGAACTCGGAGGTGCCGGAGTAACGGTGCTTGGATCGGTCGGATCGGGAAAACGTACGACTACTTCCTCTACATTGTGTGATCGCTTCCGCAGTCGGTCTGCGTTGGTACGTAGACAACACTCTTCCCTCTCGTTGCTATGCATCACCATGATCTTGCGTGTGCGTAGGAATTTTTTTGAAATTACTACGTTCCCCAACAGTGGCATCCGAGCCTAGGTTTTATGGTTTGATGTTATTTGCACTAGTAGAACACAAGTGCGTTGTGGGCGATATAAGTCATACTGCCTACCAGCATGTCATACTTTGGTTCAGCTGTATTGTTGGACGAGACGACCCGGACCAACATTACACGTACGCTTACGCGAGACCGGTTCCCCCGACGTGCTTTGCACACAGGTGGCTTGCGGGCGACTGTCTCTCCAACTTTAGTTGAACCGAGTGTGGCTATGCCCGGTCCTTGCGAAGGTTAAAACGGAGTCTATTTGACTATCGTTGTGGTTTTGATGCGTAGGTGACATTGGTTCTTGCTTAAGCCCGTAGCAGCCACGTAAAACTTGCAACAAAAAAGTAGAGGACGTCTAACTTGTTTTTGCAGGGCATGTTGTGATGTGATATGGTCAAGGCATGATGCTAATTTTATTGTATGAGATGATCATGTTTTGTAACCGAGTTATCGGCAACTGGCAGGAGCCATATGGTTGTCGCTTTATTGTATGCAATGTAATCGCGATGTAATGCTTTACTTTATCACTAAGCGGTAGCGATAGTCGTAGAAGCATAAGATTGGCGAGACGACAACGATGCTATGATGGAGATCAAGGTGTCGCGCCGGTGACGATGGTGATCATGACGATGCTTTGGAGATGGAGATCACAAGCACAAGATGATGATGGCCATATCATATCACTTATATTGATTGCATGTGATGTTTATCTTTTTATGCATCTTATCTTGCCTTGATTGACGGTAGCATTATAAGATGATCTCTCACTAAATTATCAAGAAGTGTTCTCCCTGAGTATGCACCGTTGCCAAAGTTCATCGTGCCCAGATACCATGTGATGATCGGGTGTGATAAGCTCTACATCCATCTACAACGGGTGCAAGCCAGTTTTGCACACGCAGAATACTCAGGTTAAACTTGACGAGCCTAGCATATGCAAATATGGCCTCGGAACACGGAGACCGAAAGGTCGAGCGTGAATCATATAGTAGATATGATCAACATAACGATGTTCACCATTGAAAACTACTCTATCTCACGTGATGATCGGTTATGGTTTAGTTGATTTGGATCACGTGATCACTTAGAGGATTAGAGGGATGACTATCTAAGTGGGAGTTCTTAAGTAATTTGATTAACTGAACTTAAACTTATCATGAACTTAGTACCTGATAGTATCTTGCTTGTTTATGTTGATTGTAGATAGATGGCTCGTGCCGTTGTTCCATTGAATTTTAATGCGTTCCTTGAGAAAGCAAAGTTGAAAGATGATGGTAGCAATTACACGGACTAGGTCCGTAACTTGAGGATTATCCTCATTGCTGCTCAGAAGAATTACATCCTGGAAGCACCGCTGGGTGCCAGGCCTGCTGCTGGAGCAACACCAGATGTTATGAACGTCTGGCAGAGCAAAGCTGATGACTACTCGATAGTTCAGTGTGCCATGCTTTACGGCTTAGAATCGGGACTTCAACGACGTTTTGAACGTCATGGAGCATATGAGATGTTCCAAGAGTTGAAGTTAATATTTCAAGCAAATGCACGGATTGAGAGATATGAAGTCTCCAATAAGTTCTATAGCTGCAAGATGGAGGAGAACAGTTCTGTCAGTGAGCATATACTCAAGATGTCTGGGTATAATAATCACTTGATTCAATTGGGAGTTAATCTTCCAGATGATTGCGTCATTGACAGAATTCTCCAATCACTGCCACCAAGCTACAAGAGCTTAGTGATGAACTATAATATGCAAGGGATGAATAAGACTATTCCCGAGCTCTTTGCAATGCTGAAAGCAGCGGAGGTAGAAATCAAGAAGGAGCATCAAGTGTTGATGGTCAACAAGACCACTAGTTTCAAGAAAAAGGGCAAAGGGAAGAAGAAGGGGAACTTCAAGAAGAACGGCAAGCAAGTTACTGCTCAAGAGAAGAAACCCAAGCCTGGACCTAAGCCTGAAACTGAGTGCTTCTACTGCAAGCAGACTGGTCACTGGAAGCGGAACTGCCCCAAGTATTTGGAGGATAAGAAGGATGGCAAGGTGAACAAAGGTATATGTGATATACATGTTATTGATGTGTACCTTACTAGAGCTCGCAGTAGCACCTGGGTATTTGATACTGGTTCTGTTGCTAATATTTGCAACTCGAAACAGGGACTACGGAATAAGCGGACACTAGCAAAGGACGAGGTGACGATGCGCGTGGGAAACGGTTCCAAAGTCGATGTGATCGCAGTCGGCACGCTACCTCTACATCTACCTTCAGGATCAATATTAGACCTAAATAATTGTTATTTGGTGCCAGCGTTGAGCATGAACATTATATCTGGATCTTGTTTAATGCGAGACGGTTATTCATTTAAATCAGAGAATAATGGTTGTTCTATTTATATGAGTAATATCTTTTATGGTGATGCACCTTTGAAGAGTGGTCTATTTTTGATGAATCTCGATAGTAGTGATAACACATATTCATAATGTTGAAGCCAAAAGATGAAGAGTTGATAATGAAAGTGCAACTTATTTGTGGCACTGTCGTTTAGGTCATATTGGTGTAAAGCGCATGAAGAAACTCCATACTGATGGACTTTTGGAACCACTTGATTATGAATCACTTGGTACTTGCGAACCGTGCCTCATGGGCAAGATGACTAAAACACCGTTCTCCGGTACTATCGAGAGAGCAACAGATTTGTTGGAAATCATACATACCGATGTATGTGGTCCGATGAATATTGAGGCTCGTGGCGGATATCGTTATTTTCTCACCTTCACAAATGACTAATGAAACACAAGTCTGAAACGTTTGAAAAGTTCAAAGAATTTCAGAGTGAAGTTGAAAATCATCATAACAAGAAAATAAAGTTTCTACGATCTGATCGTGGAGGAGAATATTTGAGTTACGAGTTTGGTGTACATTTGAAAAATTGTGGAATAGTTTCGCAACTCATGCCACCCGGAACACCACAGCGTAATGGTGTGTCCGAACGTCGTAATCGTACTTTATTAGATATGGTGCGATCTATGATGTCTCTTACTGATTTACCGCTATCGTTTTGGGATTATGCTTTAGAGACGGCCGCATTCACATTAAATAGGGCACCATCAAAATCCATTGAGACGACGCCTTATGAACTATGGTTTGGCAAGAAACCAAAGTTGTCGTTTCTTAAAGTTTGGGGCTGCGATGCTTATGTGAAAAAGCTTCAACCTGATAAGCTCGAACCCAAATTGGAGAAATGTGTCTTCATAGGATACCCAAAGGAGACTGTTGGGTACACCTTCTATCACAGATCCGAAGGCAAGACATTCGTTGCTAAGAATGGATCCTTTCTAGAGAAGGAGTTTCTCTCGAAAGAAGTGAGTGGGAGGAAAGTAGAACTTGACGAGGTAACTGTACCTGCTCCCTTGTTGGAAGGTAGTACATCACAGAAAACTGTTTCTGCGACAACTACACCAATAAGAGAGGAAGCTAATGATGATGATGACGAAACTTCAGGACAAGATACTACTGAACCTCGTAGATCAACCAGAGCAAGATCCGCACCAAAGTGGTATGGTAATCCTGTTCTGGAAGTCATGCTACTAGATCATGATGAACCTACGAACTATGAAGAAGCGATGGTGAGCCCAGATTCCGCAAAATGGCTTGAAGCCATGAAATCTGAGATGGGATCCATGTATGAGAACAAAGTATGGACTTTGGTTGACTTGCCCGTTGATCGGCAAGCAATTGAGAATAAATGGATCTTCAAGAAGAAGACTGACGCTGACGGTAATATTACTGTCTACAAAGCTCGACTTGTCGCAAAAGGTTTTCGACAAGTTCAAGGGGTTGACTACGATGAGACCTTCTCACCCGTAGCGATGCTTAAGTCTGTCCGAATCATGTTAGCAATTGCCGCATTTTATGATTATGAAATTTGGCAGATGGATGTCAAAACTGCATTCCTGAATGGATTTCTGGAAGAAGAGTTGTATATGATGCAACCGGAAGGTTTTGTCGATCCAAAGGGAGCTAACAAAGTGTGCAAGCTCCAGCGATCCATTTATGGACTGGTGCAAGCCTCTCGGAGTTGGAATAAACGCTTTGATAGTGTGATCAAAGCATTTGGTTTTATACAGACTTTCGGAGAAGCCTGTATTTACAAGAAAGTGAGTGGGAGCTCTGTAGCATTTCTGATATTATATGTGGACGACATATTACTGATTGGAAATGATATAGAATTTCTGGATAGCATAAAGGGATACTTGAATAAGAGTTTTTCAATGAAAGACCTCGGTGAAGCTGCTTACATATTAGGCATAAGGATCTATAGAGATAGATCAAGACGCTTAATTGGACTTTCACAAAGCACATACCTCGACAATATTTTGAAGAAGTTCAAAATGGATCAAGCAAAGAAAGGGTTCTTGCCTGTGTTACAAGGTGTGAAGTTGAGTCAGACTCAATGCCCGACCACTGCAGAAGATAGAGAGAAAATGAAAGATGTTCCCTATGCTTCATCCATAGGCTCTATCATGTATGCAATGCTGTGTACCAGACCTGATGTGTGCCTTGCTATAAAGTTTAGTAGGGAGGTACCAAAGTAAACCAGGAGTGGATCACTGGATAGCGGTCAAGAACATCCTGAAATACCTGAAAAGGACTAAGGATATGTTTCTCGTATATGGAGGTGACAAAGAGCTCACCGTAAGAGGTTACGTTGATGCAAGCTTTGACACTGATCCGGACGATTCTAAATCGCAAACCGGATACGTGTTTACTTTAAACGGTGGAGCTGTCAGTTGGTGCAGTTCTAAACAAAGCGTCGTAGCGGGATCTACATGTGAAGCGGAGTACATAGCTGCTTCAGAAGCAGCGAACGAAGGAGTCTGGATGAAGGAGTTCATATCCGATCTAGGTGTCATACCTAGTGCATCGGGTCCAATGAAAATCTTTTGTGACAATACTGGTGCAATTGCCTTGGCAAAGGAATCCAGATTTCACAAGAGGACCAAACACATCAAGAGACGCTTCAGTTCCATCCGGGATCTAGTCCAGGAGGGAGACATAGAGATTTGCAAGATACATACGGATCTGAATGTTCCAGACCTGTTGACTAAGCCTCTTCCACGAGCAAAACATGATCAGCACCAAGGCTCCATGGGTGTTAGAATCATTACTGTGTAATCTAGATTATTGACTCTAGTGCAAGTGGGAGACTGAAGGAAATATGCCCTAGAGGCAATAATAAAGTTATTATTTATTTCCTTATATCATGATAAATGTTTATTATTCATGCTAGAATTGTATTAACCGGAAACATAATACATGTGTGAATACATAGACAAACAAAGTGTCACTAGTATGCCTCTACTTGACTAGCTCGTTAATCAAAGATGGTTATGTTTCCTAACCATGAACAAAGAGTTGTTATTTGATTAACGAGGTCACATCATTAGTTGAATGATCTGATTGACATGACCCATTCCATTAGCTTAGCACCCGATCGTTTAGTATGTTGCTATTGCTTTCTTCATGACTTATACATGTTCCTATGACTATGAGATTATGCAACTCCCATTTGCCGGAGGAACACTTTGTGTGCTACCAAATGTCACAACGTAACTGGGTGATTATAAAGGAGCTCTACAGGTGTCTCCAATGGTAGATGTTGGGTTGGCGTATTTCGAGATTAGGATTTGTCACTCCGATTGTCGGAGAGGTATCTCTGGGCCCTCTCGGTAATGCACATCACATAAGCCTTGCAAGCATTGCAACTAATGAGTTAGTTGCGAGATGATGTATTACGGAACGAGTAAAGAGACTTGCCAGTAACGAGATTGAACTAGGTATTGGATACCGACGATCGAATCTCGGGCAAGTAACATACCGATGACAAAGGGAACAATGTATGTTGTTATGCGGTCTGACCGATAAAGATCTTCGTAGAATATGTAGGAGCCAATATGGGCATCCAGGTCCCGCTATTGGTTATTGACCGGAGATGTGTCTCGGTCATGTCTACATTGTTCTCGAACCGTAGGGTCCGCACGCTTAACGTTACGATGACAGTTATTATGAGTTTATGCATTTTGATGTACCGAAGATTGTTCGGAGTCCCGGATGTGATCACGGACATGACGAGGAGTCTCGAAATGGTCGAGACATAAAGATTGATATATTGGATCCTATGTTTGGATATCGGAAGTGTTCCGGGTGAAATCGGGATTTTACCGGAGTACCGGGAGGTTACCGGAACCCCCCGGGAACCATATGGGCCTTAGTGGGCTTTAGTGGAAAGGTGAAAGGGGCAGCCCAAGGTGGCTGCGCGCCTCCCCCTCCCCTAGTCCTATTAGGACTAGGAGAGGTGGCTGGCCCCCTTCTCTCTCTCCCATTTGAGGATTCCTATTCCAACTAAGATTGGGGGGGGGGGAGTCCTACTCCCGGTAGGAGTAGGACTCCTCCTGGAGCGCCCCACGGCTGGCCGCACCTCTCCCCCCTTGATCCTTTATATACAGGGGCAGGGGGCACCTCTAGACACACAATTGATCCCCGTGATCGTTCCATAGCCGTGTGCGGTGCCCCCTGCCACCATATTCCACCTCGATCATATTGTAGCGGTGCTTAGGCGAAGCCCTGCGACGGTAGAACATCAAGATCATCACCACGCCATCGTGCTGACGGAACTCTTCCCCGACGCTTTGCTGGATCGGAGCCCGGGGATCGTCATCGAGCTGTACGTGTGCTAAGAACTCAGAGGTGCCGGAGTAACGGTGCTTGGATCGGTTGGAACGGGAAAACGTACGACTACTTCCTCTATGTTGTGTGATTGCTTCCGCAGTCGGTCTGTGTTGGTACGTAGACAACACTCTTCCCTCTCGTTGCTATGCATCACCATGATCTTGCGTGTGCGTAGGAATTTTTTTGAAATTACTGCGTTCCCCAACACCGAATACCATGTCGAGTGTTATTTTTCCTGCACACCGCACCTCCCTACTAGGAATAATTCCTCAGAAGGTTGTGTTGCTTTGCTCAATGCGGTTCCTATCTATTTCCATTTTGTGGAGTGTATCTTCGTAGATGAGGTTTAGTCCGCTGCCACCGTCCATGAGGACCTTGGTGAGCCGAAAGTCGTCCACGATTGGACTGAGGACCAAGGCGGCTGGTGATCGGACTGTCCTATATTTTGGTTTGTCACTGGCATTAAAAGTTATAGCCGTGTCATTCCAAGGGTTTATTGCTGCTATTTGACAGACTTCGTCGAGTCTGCATAGTGCTCGTTTGCGCGTATTGTTTGAGGCGAATGTCTCAAAGACCATTTGTCGTGGAATTGTCACAACAGATGTCCTAGTGTGAGGACTTAGTCATGAGTCCAATGCATCTATGTGGTAGCTTGAGAGGGGTTGAGCGGAATCGAGAAACATAACACAAGACAAGGGTTTAGACAGCTTCGGGCCCCGGGAAACATCATCCGGTAACAACCCTACATGTTGTTTGTGGCTAGGTCTTATTATCATCACGAGGGAGTCGCCGTAAACCGGCTCTCCCAGTTATCCTTAACCCTTAAGACTTTCTCCCCCCTTTACGAGGTGCCCTGCCCCTCCTTATATATGTTGAAGGGGCGGGTTACATGTAGAGTCCATCTCGGACTAATACTTAAACTATTTTGACTTCTCTTCATGGGCTTCATAATGTCTTGGGCTTCATAACGTCTTGGGCTTCATAACGTCTCGGGCTTCATAACCCTTGGCAACTGAGTTATCACTGTCTACCAGGTTATGACTGGTGCCGGTTTATGATGGTCTGCCGGTTTATGACTGTCTACCGGTTTATGATGGTCTACCGATTTATGATTGTCTGCTGAGTTATCATCTGACTTAAGTCCTGTCGGGTTATCATCTGACTTAACTCCTGCGGGTTATCATCTGACTTAACTCCTGCCGGGTTACCAGGTCCCAGCCGGTTTATAACTCTGGCCAGGTCATACCGCGGAGTATATCCCCGACATTAGCCCCCAGTTTAATTTGGATTTATCCATGTTAAACTAATCCTGAGCATCCTTAAATCCTTGTCATTTCCTTCTAAAAAAATCCGGGTCAATAGGTCAGCTTCATAATCAATTTGCTGACATTGGTTTGTCATAGAAAAATATAATGAAGAATAATTCCTTTGACTCAGCTCCCAATGCTTAAAAAATATTGGTCCTTGAAATACTCATCTGATCTTCAACCGGTTTAAGAATGTAGAACTTGTTGGTTTAAGAATGTAGAACCTTGCCGGTTTAAGAAAGTTGAACCTTGTCGGGTTAAGAATGTAGACCCTTGCCGGTTTACAAATATTGATGGTACCGGGTCATAATTGTAGTTAACATCAAGCTTGAAAATATACCTCTTATATGCCTATCACTTGTAGCCCCCAAGTCTTAAGAAAGTAGCATAGCAACAGCTTAAGACTTGCTTCAATATAAATATCACAATCTTGAAGAAATCCGATTTTTTCATCCCAGTCATTAGTCATAAATTGAGTATTCCATATATGTAGCCCCCAAGTGCCGGGTCATTATGCAATATTGAGAAGGGACTTTGTAAATATAATCATGTAAACTTTGAACAACAACGTGTATTCCCCAAGGGCCGGCTCAGTAAGATAATATTTAGCCGGGACTTGATATATACTTCAATGAAAATAACATCATATGATAACCCCCATCATGGGGCTTGAACCCACTCCCACAAGGTTAAGAGCCTTGTGTTTTATCAACTAAGCAATGGACCCTTCAATATAATGGATTAAAAGCTTTGTACCTTGAATTGTTGACAGGAGCAATTGGTAGCCCCCAAGGGCCGGCTCATTACGATGTGATGAGTTGGGTCTTCAATAAAGTGAGCAAACAATGACTTTGCATTTGCCCCCAAGTGTCATGGTGCATGCTTGCAGCGACATGAGACTTGTGTATTTGATGTAATCCCAATTTGAATAATGTAGCCCCCAAGTACCGGGTCGTAAGCCTGTAGCGACTCGGGACTATTCCTTCCATTGCAGAACAAATTATATCCATTGCGCTGAAGCGACTTTGAAAACCTCAATCATAATATTGGTTATTGATAACCATAACAAAAATCCAGCCGTGTTGGCTATTAAAGATTTGAATAATATAACCTGGTTTGAAAACCGGTACCTGCCATATAAACCGGTATATCCGTGCCCATATGATACATGCTATGATGATGTAATGATGATGCAATGTATGACGCAATATATGATGATGTATGTGTATGATCAAGAGGGTTTAAGCTATGGTTCGGATACGACCAGAGCCCCCAAGTAGTCATAATTGTGGCATTGCACCGATCAAGAGGTGTAGCTATGGTTCGGATATGACCAGAGCCCCCAAGTGATTTCCTTGATGGCCTTATGCCTATCAAGAGGTGTAACTATGGTTCGGATACGACAAAGCCCCCAAGTGATTTCCCTGGTGGCCCTTATGCCTATCAAGAGGTGTAACTATGGTTCGAACCCATAGCCCCCAAGTGATTTCCCTGGTGGCCTTATGCCTATCAAGAGGTGTAGCTATGGTTCGGATACGACCAAGCCCCCAAGTGATTTCCCTAGTGGCCCTTATGCCTATCAAGAGGTGTGACTATGGTTCAAACATAGCCCCCAAGTGATATCGTGAGCTGTGCTCAAGGGATACCCATGTTTGAGCTGTGTTGTGCAGCAGACTCTCTTTGGCCCCTTATGATAATATTGGCTTGATAGCCGGATTACCGAAGTAACCAGAGCTGTGCTCTTATGATAATATTTTCTTGACAGCTGAAATCAAGAGGGTAGTAATGCTATATTCTCTTTGATGAATACACTTATGTTTGAACAGGAAGCCCCCAAATGACATTGTGAGCTGTGCTCAAGGGGCACCTATGTTTGAGCTGTGCTCTTGCAACAGACTCTCTTTGGTCCCCTCAATTTTTCCTGAGAACTCGAACTTGCGAGAGATTATTCTTTTACCCGGAAGTTCTTAAACCGGATATTGAGAGCTTCAAAGCTTTGTGGGAGATAGCTTTCCCTTCAAACCAGAATCCTTCTTTTTAAGCCAGAAATTTTCTGACGGCCTTTAAATTTTCACCAATATGGTGGTTTAGGGTCCTGCATTAGATAACTTTGCAAGATGGTGTAATTGCTCTTTTAAAGAAAACAATATATAATATAAAAATATACTGGATGGATTTCACCTGATTTGTCCCAGCGATAGATAATCCTCAGAATGTGCCAATCAAGGTGGCTCAAGATGGAGTGGATGTGTGAGTCGGCCACGACATTGTAAACCGCGTGGACGAGCAAGTTGTCCTCCTCATTGTAAACCGGCGCGGATGCATGAACCGGCCGCAAGAGCGGACGGGCGAGTCGTCTGTGTATTTGCAAGCCGGTGTGGTTGCGAGGGAGGTCCACGTTATTGTAAGCCGGTGAGGGAGTTCGTTGAGTAACGACAATCACTAGTGCCGAATGATATTGGCGAGCTTCCATCTCCACGGTATAATGCCACATTATAATGAATATACTCCTGCATATAAAATATAGCAGGGCAAAGTAGTTTTGCTTGGATGAATTAAGATATACTTAAAAATAAATAGGGTAAATAGCACCTGATACTCAGCCCCAAGGTTGATGATGATTTCTGGATCCTGACGTAAGAAGCAGTACTGATAGTACTATACAACGCACTATTAATAGTAGCGTTTGTAGTCTGCCTTTGAACTAAGCAGCATTTTTTTAACTCATCGGTTTAAACACCCCTTTTGCTTTGCACCAGCGAAACGGGTGGCGACTTGTAGCCGCAGGAGTAAAGCGGCGACATGAGGCCAAGGCGGGGCGGCTCACGGAGACGAGGCAAGGTCACGCGACAGCCGGTTCGGCCCGCGGGCGGTTTTGTGGCAGCAAAGGCCACTGGTCGGCCACGACGGCTCAGCAGTAATGGAGGCCGAGGAATTCCATAGCAGAAACAGATGGAAACGAGTTGGCGAGGAGAGGCCATGGCTATACGGTGCGGCGGGTTAAGCGCCAGGTGGCCACCACGGAGACGAGTGACTTGCAGCTGACAGTGGTTCAATGCCGCGGTGATGCATGATCCGACGGGTCGAGGCGGTGCTTGGAAGCACAGCAAAAAAACAGCCGGCAACGGAGGCTGTGGCTCGCGAGGCAGAGGCGAAGGGGCACGACAAGGGCAGCTCGAGGCAGCCAGCCGGCGAGGCGTGCTGAACCGGTGGCGGGTTGGAGAGGCGCGGCTACGGGTCGGTGATGGCAACCCAAAGGAAGCGTGGGCGACTGAACCGGCGGTGGGTTAGAGAGGCGTGGCTAAGGGTCGGTGATGGCGACCCAGAGGAAGCGAGGGCGAATGAACTGGCGGCGGGTTAGAGAGGCACGGCTGCGGGTCAGTGATCCAGTGAGGCAGCAGCCCATAGGCAGGGGCGACCAAAGGTCTGCTCCGGCAAGGGCCGCGATGACTTTTAGTAGAAGGGCGTCGGGCGGAACGGCACATGGCCATGGCCGGTTTAATGTGGGAGGTGGCTTGTGGCTCGGAATGGTGCGCGGTCGTAGCGACTTGGTGCTTGACGCAGGACTGCAGCAGAGGTGAGGCCATGCTCAGAGGTGAGTCTGCGATGGCGGAGCTTTGGACGCAAAGATGAACCGGCGGACAATTGCTCAGTAGACAGGCAACCGTGGCCACGGTGGTGACTTGTCTGTAGATGCGTGCTACCTCTTGAGCACTTGCGTTGGTTTTCCCTTGAAGAGGAAAGGGTGGTGCAGCAAAGTAGCGTAAGTATTTCCCTCAGTTATTGAGAACCAAGGTATCAATCCAGTAGGAGGCTACGCGCGAGTCCCTCGGACCTACACAAAACAAATAAATCCTCGCAACCAACGCGATAGGGGTTGTCAATCCCTACACGGTCACTTACGAGAGTGAGATCTGATAGATATGATAAGATAATATTTTTGGTATTTTTATGATAAAATGCAAAGTAAAATAAAAGCAATGAAAATAACTAAGTATTGAAAGATTAACATGATGAAGATAGACCCGGGGGCCATAGGTTTCACTAGTGGCTTCTCTCAAGAGCATAGGTATTTTATGGTGGGCGAACGAATTACTGTTGAGCAATTGACAGAATTGAGCATAGTTATGAGAATATCTAGGTATGATCATGTATATAGGCATCATGTCCAAGACAAGTAGACCGACTCATGCCTGCATCTACTACTATTACTCCACACATCAACCGCTACCCAGCATGCATCTAGAGTATTAAGTTCATAAGAACAGAGTAACGCCTTAAGCAAGATGACATGATGTAGAGGGATAAATTCATGCAATATGATTAAAAAAACCATCTTGTTATCCTCGATGGCAACAATACAATGTGTGCCTTGCTGCCCTTACAGTCACTGGGAAAGGACACCGCAAGATTGAACCCAAAGCTAAGCACTTCTCCCATTGAAAGAAAGATCAATCTAGTAGGCCAAACCAAACTGATAATCCGAAGAGACTTGCAAAGATAACCAATCATACATAAAAGAATTCAGAGAAGATTCAAATATTGTTCATAGATAAACTTGATCATAAACCCACAATTCATCGTTCTCAACAAACACACCGCAAAAGAAGATTACATCAAATGGATCTCCACAAGAGAGGGGGAGAACTTTGTATTGAGATCCAAAAAGAGAGAAGAAGCCATCTAGATAATAACTATGGACCCGTAGGTCTGAGGTAAACTACTCACACTTCATTGGAGAGGCTATGGTGTTGATGTAGAAGCCCTCCGTGATCGATGCCCCCTCCAACAGAGCTCCGGAACAGGCCCCAAGATGGGATCTCGTGGATACAGAAAGTTACGACGGTGGAATTAGGGTTTTGGCTCCGTATCTGATCGTTTGGGGGTACGTAGGTATATATAGGAGGAAGAAGTATGTCGGTGGAGCAACAGGGGGCCCACGAGGGTGGAGGGCACGCCTGGGGGGGTAGGCGCGCCCCCTACCACGTGGCCTCCTTGTTGGTTGCTTGACGTAGGGTCCAAGTCTCCTGGATCATGTTCGGTGAGAAAATCACGTTCCCGAAGGTTTCATTCCGTTTGGACTCCGTTTGATATTCCTTTTCTTCGAAACCCTAAAATAGGCAAAAACAGCAATTCTGGGCTGGGCCTTCGGTTAATAGGTTAGTCCCAAAAATGATATAGAAGTGGATAATAAAGACTAATAATGTCCAAAACAGTAGATAATATAGCACGGAGCAATAAAAAATTATAGATACGTTGGAGATGTATCAATGCGCAATTGAACGGCGGTGGTTCGGCGGTAGTTTAAGGGCGACGGTGACTCAGGTTCGGGTCGCGTCCACAACGGAGGCAGCAGAATGCTCCGGGGGGATGAGACATACAGTGAAAAACGCGGCACCTTTCGTAGACAGGCTGAGCTGGTGATTGAACGGCTCAGGAGGTCGGGTAAAGCCACAGTGGCTGTTCAGAAATAGTGGGCCGGTTCATTGCAGAAAATACGCCACGGCGGCGGCGACTTGACAGCGAGGTAGTGCGGCAATTCTCCTGCTGCAGTTGAAATGGGCAGTGGTTCGGCACTCCTGTGGGTTCAGTGGCAGGGGAAGCCGGCCATGGCGGCACACAAGGCAGACGGCGATGGCGACTTAGCAGCCCGGCAAAAGCCCGGACGGCGACTTGTGACATGAATAAGGCGTCTCGACGATGGAGTGAAACACAGCGAGGGGCGCAGCAGGGGCCGTTGGGTGGCTCCGGAGGCCTGGGTGGCCTACGGGCGTAGAGAGCCGGTGGGTGAACAAGGCAGACTGGACGAAGACGCGGCAGAAGTAGGGCAGAGCCGGCGTAACCAAAACAACTTGGTGCACCTGCGGGGGCGACGGCAGTGGAGGCAGCATTCCACAGGCAGGGGCGGCCCGAGGCCTGCTAGTGCTACGTCGGCTCTTGGCCACTGGGCGAGGCTGGAACAATGCTGCGGCGGCTCAGCAAATTTGATGGAGGTGATACGCCTCGCGGCCGAAGACACGGCAGAATTGAAGGCGCGCTGAACTGGGGCAGCTCATGGGCAGCGCGAGGCCGAGCTGAAGACATCGAAGAACCATGGCAGAGGATGCAGCTCAGTGACACCGGCTTGAGGCCGTAATGGCAGAAAACTGCGCCGGCCATAGCAGAACAGCGGGAGGAGAAGCGAGGCGGGTCGCCGATCGGCAGGTTGGAGGTGCTGCTGCTTGTATCAGCCGCAGAGGCAGCAGGTGCTCGAGGCGATTCCGCGGCGGAGACCAAGTTCGTGGCGCTATCCACTTCCCGTCATAGCCCCACCCCCCTTTTTTTAATCTGCTCTTTGGCTCTGATGAATACAGCTGGCGGATTTCTTGATTGCTCCGGACGCTGGGACTCGTGGATGTGGATCAGCAACGACTCGGAGTTGATCCGGTTTAAGACCATGAGGTTGATTCAAAACGAACCGGCGGCTCATACAAAACTGCAAGGCAACGACGGTGC
This sequence comes from Triticum aestivum, assembly GCF_018294505.1. Taxonomy (NCBI): domain Eukaryota; kingdom Viridiplantae; phylum Streptophyta; class Magnoliopsida; order Poales; family Poaceae; genus Triticum; species Triticum aestivum. Next base: position 50,011,097 of record NC_057809.1, on the reverse strand, counting down.
CCTTGGTGTGGCCTATTCAGCCAAGGTTGACCCGTTGACGATGTAAACCTCTTCACCGGGTTTACGGTGACTTGGCAGGGGCGACTTCCAGCAAGGAGAAACAAAAACCGGGGAATGCTGGTGGCAGTTTAACGCAGTTGCTGGTGAGAGGGCCTGCAGCCGGGCGGGTTACAGCGGTGACTCGGCAAAGGCAAATCCGGGTCAGCCCGATGAAAGCGAATCCGGGTCATGGCCGGTGGAGTCCGTCCGAGTCCTTTGTCATACTTTCCTTTTTCTTTTCTTCTTCTTTTCCTTTTTCTTTGACCCGGTTAAAGGATATAGCAATGGAAGGTCTCTTTGAAACATATAACTCCAGTACGTTATTGGATCTTGGCGACTTGATGACAACCAAGCAAATTGCAGGACGAAGACAGGGCACCCCTAATTTTCCTTGAGCTTACAATCCCACATATCATAAAGTTGGATTTATGAACTTGAAGATTATATAGATTCCTCCTATCTCGGTCTTCTTCATCCGAAAAATTGCGAACTTCTTGATCCCTGAGAAAAATTCCTCCAAGAACTCAACACCACCGTGCGCGTGCCCCAAGGTGGGTGCCAACTGTCGTGGAAGTTCCCTGACACCGTCAGTACTTTGGGGTCGTTGTCCTCTGGGGGTGTTGTTCTGGGTTATTCTTGGTGAGGATATCCTCGTCGCTCTTGGCCACTTGCCGGAGTATCCAACATGCTCTAAGGCTATGTGTTGGTATGTTATTCGGTGTGGCGGGTATTTTGCATGGCCCATCAAGCCATCCTTCCAGAACGGTTCCGCGCCCCGTACTGGACTTATATTTCTTCACTATTGAACCAGGCGTGTTGCAAGGGTGTGCCCTTTTCACCTGAATGAGGGTTTGAGCGGGGGCCGATGATTCCCAACGGGCTGCTTGAGTTTTCTAGGCGCTTTCCATTGCACTGTACTTCTGTACGATAGTTGCCAAGTTAGGGAAGTGTAGGATGCGATGGTGGTTGATGGCGTTGAGGATTCCTTCGTCCCTGCAATTGTTGCGGAACACTGAGATTGCTTCCTCATTGCAGCAATCTTTTATCTTGTTTTTGACAAGAAGAAATCTGGCCCATAAGTGGTGGATCGTTTCCTGAGACTGCTGTTGTATGCTCATGAGAGCACTTGTATTTGGCTGGGTAGGTGGATTTAAATTTGAACCCTGACCCAATTTTGGATCCGGAGTCTAAAGGTCTTCCAAACTTAACAGATCGGGCTCCGGGGTATCCACTGATTTCTTAGGCCCGTCGTCCGATTCTATGTTCGAAGGGCGGGATGTATCTCCTCGCAGGTAGGTGTCCGGCTCTTCGAGACCGGGGATCCAGACATAGTCTGTCCTTAGTATGGAGGAAGAATTGTCGACTCGCTCCTCGACTACCGCTATCTGGTGGGTGATCGGTGGAGATTTGATTTCTCTCTGGTCGGGTTTAAGCCCAATTCGATCGTAGTCTGTAGCGACTCCCAGGGCAGCGATGCGATCTAGGAGCTTGTTTAAGGACGAAAGCTTCGCTGGATCCATCTGCTTGGAGTGTTCGGAGTCGATACGTGAAGGAAATATGCCCTGGAGGCAATAATAAAGTTATTGTTTATTTCCTTATTTCATGATAAATGTTTATTATTCATGCTAGAATTGTATTAACCGGAAACATAATACATGTGTGAATACATAGACAAACATAGTGTCACTAGTATGCCTCTACTTGACTAGTTCGTTAATCAAAGATGGTTAAGTTTCCTAACCATAGACATGAGTTGTCATTTGATTAACGGGATCACATCATTAGGAGAATGATGTGATTGACTTGACCCATTCCGTTAGCTTAGCAATTGATCATTTAGTATGTTGCTATTGCTTTCTTCATGACTTATACATGTTTCTATGACCATGAGATTATGCAACTCCCGTTTACCGGAGGAACACTTTGTGTGCTACCAAACGTCACAACGTAACTGGGTGATTATAAAGGTGCTCTACAGGTGTCTCCGAAGGTACTTGTTGAGTTGGCGTATTTCGAGATTAGGATTTGTCACTCCGATTGTCGGAGAGGTATCTCTGGGCCCACTCGGTAGTGCACATCACTATAAGCCTTGCAAGCGTTGTAACCAATGAGTTAGTTGCGGGATGATGTATTAAGAAACGATTAAAGAGACTTGCCGGTAACGAGACTGAACTAGGTATTGAGATACCGACGATTGGATCTCGGGCAAGTAACATACCGATGACAAAGGGAACAACGTATGTTGTTATGCGGTTTGACCGATAAGGATCATCGTAGAATATGTGGGATCTAATATGAGCATCCAGGTTCCGATATTGGTTATTGACCGAAAACGTGTCTCGGTCATGTCTACATAGTTCTCGAACCCATAGGGTCCGCACGCTTAAAGTTCGGTGACGATCGGTATTATGAGTTTATGTGATTTGATGTACCGAAGGTAGTTCGGAGTCCCGGATGAGATTGGGGATAAAACGAGGAGTCTCGAAATGGTCGAGACATAAAGATTGATATATTGGAAGGTTATGTTCGGACACCGGAAGGGTTTCCGGGGTTACCGGATAAATACTGGAGTACTGGGGAATACCGGAACCCCCCCCCCCCCCGGGGGGGGGGCTTAATGGGCTTACATAGGCCTTAGTGGAAATATAAGGCAGCAAGGGAAGTGTGGGGCGCACCCCCCCAAGGCCCAAACCGAATTGGTTTAGGGCAAGGGGGGCCGGCCCCCTCTTTCCTTCTCCTCCTCTCCCTTTCCTTCGCCTCTCCTACTAGGAATAGGAAAGAGGGGGCAAACCTACTAGGAGTAGGATTCCCCCCCTTGGGCGCGCCTCTCCCCTTGGCCATCCCTCTCCTCCTCCCTCCTTTATATACAGGGGTAGGGGGACACCCCAAAGACACAAGTTGATCAGTTGATCTATTCCAGCCGTGTGCGGTGCCCCCATCCACCATATTCCACCTCCGTTATATCATAGCGGTGCTTACGCGAAGCCCTGTGTCGGTAGCAACGTCATCACCGTCATCACGCTGTCGTGCTGACGAAACTCTCCTATGAAGCTTTGCTGGATCGGAGCTCGCGGGATGTCATCGAGTTGAACGTGTGCAGAACTCGGAGGTGCCGTGTGTTCGGTACTTGGATCGGTCGGATCGTGAAGACGTACGACTACATCAACCGCGTTGTGCTAACGCTTCCGCATTCGGTCTATGTGGGTACATGGACACACTCTCCCCTCTTGTTGCTATGCATCACCATGATCCTGCGTGTGCGTAGGAAAATTTTGAAATTACTACATTCCCCAACAATATGAAGGGGGTTTTCGATGACCCGAGAGGTCATCGTCGGCTTAACGACCGAACGTGCGGTCATGGTAAAGCTGCCCAGCCGGAGGGTTTTTCCTGGAGCCAGCGTTCCTTCGGTGGTGATATTATCCTTGAGAACAAGGCGAGACATAGATCCTATCATCGATGTCACATTGGAACTCTCAATGAAAGCACCATTGTCGGCGTCAAAACCGGCGGATCTCGGGTAGGGGGTCCTGAACTGTGCTTCTAAGGTCGATGGTAATAGGAGACAGGGGACACGATGTTTACCCAGGTTCGGGCCCTCTCTATATAGGTAATACCCTACGTCCTGCTTGATTGATCTTAATGAATATGAGTGTTACAAGAGTTGATCTACCATGAGATCGTAATGGCTAAACCCTAGAGGTCTAGTTTGGCTATGATTATGAGGATTCGGGGTATCTACGGACCTAGCCCTCTGGTTTATATAGACAGGGGAGGGATCTAGGGTTACACAAGGTCGGTTACAGAGAAAGGAATCTACATAGTTGGCCGCCAAGCTGGCCTTCCAAGCCAAGGAAAGTCACATCCGGACAAGGGTGCAGTCTTCGGTCTTCATATCTTCACAGCCCATCTGTCCGGCCCATGGCTAACAGGCCGGACACCCGAGGACCCCTTAGTCCAGGAATCCCTCAATGGAAATTTGTGGAGGCGGCCACCGCACACGGCTAAACAATCAACGTGTGTGTCTATGTGGTGCCCCCCTCCCCCGTATATAAAGGAGTGGAGGAGGGGAAGGGTCGGCCCTCTCATGGCGCCCCCAAGGAGGGAGTCCTACTCCCGGTGGGAGTAGTATTCCCCCTTCCCTAGTTGGAGTAGGAGAGGAAGGAAGGGGGAGAGAGAGGGAAGGAAGGGGGGCCGGCGCCCCACCCAATTTGGATTGGGCTTGGGGGCGTGCCCTCCACCTTGGACGCCTCCTCCTCTCTCCCACTAAGGCCCATACACTCCCCGGGGGTTCCGGTAACCCCCCTGTACTCCGGTAAATGCCCGAACTCATCCGGAACCATTCTGATGTCCAAACATGGCCTTCCAATATATCGGTCTTTATGTCTCGGCCATTTTGAGACTCCTTGTCATGTCCGTGATCACATCCGGGACTCCGAACAACCTTTGGTACGTCAAAACACATAAACTCAGAATACCGATCGTCATCGAACGTTAAGCATGCGGACCCTACGAGTTCGAGAACTATGTAGACATGACCGAGACTCATCTCCGGTCCATAACCAATAGCGGAACCTGGATGCTCATATTGGTTCCTACATATTCTACGAAGATCTTTATCGCTCAAACTGCATAACAACATACGTTGTTCCCTTTGTCATCGGTATGTTACTTGCCCGAGATTTGATCGTCGGTATCTCAATACCTAGTTCAATATCGTTACCGGCAAGTCTATTTACTTGTTCTGTAATGCAAAATCCCGCAACTATCTCATTACTTACATTGCTTGCAAGGCTTATAGTGATGTGTATTACCGAGATGGCCCAGAGATACCTCTCCGACAATCGGAGTGACAAATCCTAATCTCGATCAATGCCAACTCAACAAACACCATCGGAAACACATGTAGAGCATCTTTATAATCACCCAGTTACATTGTGATCTTTGATAGCACACTAAGTGTTCCTCTGGTATTCGGGAGTTGCATAATCTCATAGTCATAGGAACATGTATAAGTTATGAAGAAAGCAATAGCAACAAACTAAACGATCATCGTGCTAAGCTAACGGATGGGTCAAGTCAATCACATCATTATCTATGAAGGAAATATGCCCTAGAGAAAATAATAAAGTTATTATTTATTTCCTTATATCATGATAAATGTTTATTATTCATGCTAGAATTGTATTAGCGGAAACATAATACATGTGTGAATACATAGACAAACAGAGTGTTACTTGTATGCCTCTACTTGACTAGCTCGTTGATCAAAGATGATTATGTTTCCTAACCATAGACATGAGTTGTAATTTGATTAACGGGATCACATCATTAGGAGAATGATGTGATTTACTTGACCCATTCTGTTAGCTTAGCACTTGATCATTTAGTTTGCCGCTATAGCTTTCTTCATGACTTATACATGCTCCTATGACTATGAGATTATGCAACTCCCGTTTACTAGAGGAACACTTTGTGTGCTACCAAACATCACAACGTAACTGGGTGATTATAAAGGTGCTCTACAGGTGTCTCCAAAGGTACTTGTTGAGTTGGCGTATTTCGAGATTAGGATTTGTCACTCCGATTGTCGGAGAGGTATCTCTGGGCCCTCTCGGTAATGCACATCACTATAAGCCTTGCAAGCAATGTTACTAATGAGTTAGTTGCGGGATGATGCATTATGGAACGAGTAAAGAGACTTGCCGGTAACGAGATTGAACTAGGTATTGAGATACCGACGATCGAATCTCGGGCAAGTAACATACCGATGACAAAGGGAACAATGTATGTTGTTATGCGGTTTGACCAATAAAGATCTTCGTAGAATATGTAGGAGCCAATATGAGCATCCAGGCTCCGCTATTGGTTATTGACCGGAGATGTGTCTCAGTCATGTCTACATAGTTCTCGAACCCGTAGGGTCCGCACGCTTAAAGTTTGATGACGATCGGTATTATGAGTTTTTGTGTTTTGATGTACCGAAGGTAGTTCAAAGTCACGGATATGATCAAGGACATGACGAGGAGTCTCGAAATGGTTGAGGCGTAAAGATCGATATATTGGACGACTATATTCGGACACCAGAAGTGTTCCGAGTGGTTTTGGATAAAACCCGGAGTACCGGGAGGTTACCGGAACCCCCCGGGGAGTTAATTGGGCCTCATGGGCCTTACTGGGAGAAGAGGAGGGGCGGCCAGGGCAGCCGCACGCCCCCTCCCCATCTAGTCCAAATTGGACAAGGAGGGGGGCGCCCCCTTTTTTCCTTCTCCTCCTCTCTCCCTTCCTTCCTTCTCCTACTCCAACAAGGAAAGGAAGGAGTCCTACTCTCGGTGGGAGTAGGACTCCCCTCCCGGCACGCCCTCCTCCTGGCCGGCCACCTCCCCCTGACTCCTTTATATACGGGAGCAGGGGGCTCCCTGGAAGACAGAAGTTTATCAGTTGATCTATTCCAGCCGTGTGCGGTGCCCCCTCCATGATATTCCAATTCGGTTATATCGTAGCGGTGCTTAGGCGAAGCCCTGCATCGGCGGAAACATCATCACCGTCATCACACTGTGGTGCCGATGAAACTCTCCTGTGAAGCTTTGCTACATCGAAGCTTGCGGGACGTCATCGAGTTGAACATGTGTAGAACTCGGAGGTGTTGTGCATTCGATACTTGGATCAGTCGGATCATGAAGACGTACGACTACATCAACTGCGTTGTGCTAACGCTTCCGCATTCGGTCTACGAGGGTACGTGGACACACTCTCCCCTCTCGTTGCTATGCATCACCATGCTCCTGCGTGTGCGTAGGAATTTTTTTGAAATTACTACGTTCCCCAACAGTGGCATCCGAGCCGGGTTTTATGCGTAGATGTTATATGCACGAGTAGAACACAAGTGAGTTGTGGGCGATACAAGTCATACTGCTTACCAGCATGTCATACTTTGGTTCGGTGGTATTGTTGGATGAAGCGGCCCAGACCGACATTACACGTACGCTTATGCAAGACTGGTTCTACCGACGTGCTTTGCACATAGGTGGCTGGCGGGTGTCAGTTTCTCCAACTTTAGTTGAACCAAGTGTGGCTACGCCTAGTCCTTGAGAAGGTTAAAACAACGCTAAGTTGACGAACTATCGTTATGGTTTTGATGCGTAGGTAAGAACGGTACTTGCTCAGCCCGTAGCAGCCACGTAAAACTTGCAAGAACAAAGTAGAGGACGTCTAACTTGTTTTTGCGGGGCATGTTGTGATGTGATATGGTCAAGACATGATGCTATATTTTGTTGTATGAGATGATCACTAAGCGGTAGCGATAGTTGTAGAAAAATAGTTGGCGAGACGACAATGATGCTACGATGGAGATCAAGGTGTCGCGCCGGTGACAATGGTGATCATAACAATGATTCAGAGATGGATATCACAAGCACAAGATGATGATGGCCATATCATATCACTTATATTGATTGCATGTGATGTTTATCTTTGATGCATCTTATTTTGCTTTGATTGACGGTAGCATTATAAGATGATCTCTCACTAAATTTTAAGATAAAAGTGTTCTCCCTGAGTATGCACCGTTGCCAAAGTTCGTCGTGCTGAGACACCACGTGATGATCGGGTGTGATAAGCTCTACGTTCATCTACAACGGGTGCAAGCCAGTTTTGCACACGCAGAATACTCGGGTTAAACTTGACAAGCCTAGCATATGTAGATATGGCCTCGGAACACTGAGACCGAAAGGTCGAGTGTGAATCATATGGTAGATATGATCAACATAGTGATGTTCACCATTGAAAACTACTCCATCTCACATGATGATCGGACATGGTTTAGTTGATTTGGATCACGTGATCACTTAGATGATTAGAGGGATGTCTATCTAAATGGGAGTTCTTAACTAATATGATTAATTGAACTTCAATTTATCATGAACTTAGTACCTGATAGTATTTTGCTTGTCTATGTTGATTATAGATAGATGGCCCGTGCTATTGTTCCGTTGAATTTAAATGCGTTCCTTGAGAAAGCAAAGTTGAAAGATGATGGTAGCAATTACACGGACTGGGTCCATAACTTGAGGATTATCCTCATTGCTGCACAGAAGAATTACGTCCTGGAAGCACCGCTGGGTGCCAGGCCTGCTGCAGATGCTGCTGATGATGTTAAGAACGTCTGGCAGAGTAAAGCTGATGACTACTCGATAGTTTAGTGTGCCATGCTTTACGGCTTAGAGCCGGGACTTCAACGACGTTTTGAACGTCATGCAGCATATGAGATGTTCCAGGAGTTGAAGTTAATATTTCAAGCAAATGCCCGGATTGAGAGATATGAAGTCTCCAATAAGTTCTATAGCTGCAAGATGGAGGAGAATAGTTCTGTCAGTGAACATATACTCAAAATGTCTGGGTATCATAATCACTTGACTCAACTGGGAGTTAATCTTCCTGTTGATAGTGTCATTGACAGAGTTCTTCAAGCACTGACACCAAGCTACAAGAGCTTCATGATGAACTATAATATGCAAGGGATGAATAAAACAATTCCCGAGCTCTTCGCAATGCTAAAGGCAGCGGAGGTACAAATCAAGAAGGAGCATCAAGTGTTGATGGTCAACAAGACCACCAGTTTCAAGAAAAATGGTAAAGGGAAGAAGAAGGGGAACTTCAAGAAGAATAGCAAACAAGTTGCTACTTAGGAGAAGAAACCCAAGTCTCGACCTAAGCCTGAGACTGAGCGCTTCTACTGCAAACAAACTGGCCACTGGAAGCGGAACCACCCCAAGTATTTGGCGGATAAGAAGGATGGAAAGGTGAAAAAAGGTAAATGTGATATACATGTTATTGATGTGTACCTTACCAGAGCTCGCAGTAGCACCTGGGTATTTGATACTGGTTCTGTTGCTAATATTTGCAACTCGAAACAGGGACTACGGATTAAGCGAAGACTGGCTAAGGACGAGGCGACGATGCGCGTGGGAAATGGTTCCAAAGTCGATGTGATCGTCGTCGGCAAGCTACCTCTACATCGACCTTCGGGATTAGTTTTGCATGAACATTATGTCTGGATCTTGTTTTATGCGAGACGGTTATTCATTTAAATCTGAAAATAATGGTTGTTCTATTTATATGAGTATTATCTTTTATAGTCATGTTGTTGGGGAACATAGTAATTTCAAAAAAATTCCTACGCACATGCAAGATCATGGTGATGCATAGCAACGAGAGGGGAGAGTGTGTCCACGTACCCTCATAGACCGAAAGTGGAAGCGTTAGCACAACGCGGTTGATGTAGTCGTACGTCTCCACGATCTGACCGATCCAAGTACCAAACGCACGGCACCTCCGAGTTCAGCACATGTTCAACTCGATGATGTCCCGCGAGCTCCGATCCAGCAGAGCTTCACCGGAGAGTTTCGTCAGCACGACGGTGTGATGACGGTGATGATGATGCTACCGACGCAGGGCTTCGCCTAAGCACCGCTACGATATGATCGAGGTGGATTATGGTGGAAGGGGGCACCACACACGGCTTGGAACCATCAACCTGTGTGTCTTTGGGTGCCCCCCCGCCCCCGTATATAAAGGAGCAAGGGGGGAGGCCGGCCAGCCTTGGTGCGCCCCAAAAAGAGGAGGAATCCTCTTCCTACTAGGAAGAGGATTCATCCTTTCCTAGTCCAACTAGGAAGAGGGAAGGGGGGAGGAAAGAGAGGGAGAGGGAAAGAGGGGTCGCGCGCCCCTCCCCTAGTCCAATTCGGACTCCTCATGGGAGGGGGCACGCCACCTCCTAGGCTGCTGCCCTCTCTCTCCACTCAGGCCCACTAAGGCCCAATACTTCCCCGGGGGGTTCCGGTAACCCCTGCGGCACTCCAGTTTTCTCTGAAACCATCCGGAACACTTCCGATGTCCGAATATAGCTGTCCAATATATCAATCCGGGACTCCGACCATTTCGAGACTCCTCGTCATGTCCATGGTCACATCCGGGACTCCGAACTACCTTCGGTACATAAAACACTAAAACTCATAATACCGATCGTCGCCGAACTTTAAGCGTGCGGACCCTACGGGTTCGAGAACAATGTAGACATGACCGAGACACGTCTCCGGTCCATACCCAATAGCGTAACATTGATGTTCATATTGGCTCCTACATATTCTACGAAGATCTTTATCAGTCAAACCGCATAACAACATACGTTGTTCCCTTTGTCATCGGTATGTTACTTGATACGTCCATTTTGCATCATGCTTTTATATCAATATTTATTGCATTATGGGCTGTTATTACACATTATGTCACAATACTTATGCCTATTCTCTCTTATTTTACAAGGTTTGCATAAGGAGGGAGAATGCCGGCGGCTGGGATTCTGGGCTGGAAAAGGAGCAAATATTAGAGACCTATTCTGCACAGCTCCAAAAGTCCTGAATCTCCACGGATGATGTTTTCCAAATATATAAAAAATATTGAGCGCAAGAACCTCACTAGGGGGAAAACCCTTCCCACAAGGGTGGGGGCGCGCCCTACCCCCCAGGGCGTGCCCCCTACCTCATGGGCCCCCTGGTGGCCATCTTCTGCTATATGGAGTCTTTCGATGGGAAATAAATCATAAGCCATCTTCTCGGACGAAACTCCACCGCCACGAGGCGGAACCTTGGCGGAATCAATCTAGGGCTCTGGCGGAGCTATTCTGCCAGGGAAACTTCCCTCCCGGAGGGGGAAATCATCGCCATCGTCATCACCAACGCTCCTCTCATCGGGAGAGGGCAATCTCCATCAACATCTTCATCAGCACCATCTCATCCCAAAACCCTAGTTCATCTCTTGTATCCAATTCTTGTCTCCAAGTCTGGGATTGGTGCTAGTAGGTTGCTAGTAGTGTTAATTACTCCTTGTAGTTGATGCTAGTTGGTTTAATTGGTGGAAGATCATATGTTCAGATCCTATATGCATATTAATACCCCTCTGATTATGAACATGTTTATGCTTTGTGAGTAGTTATTTTTGTTCCTGAGGACATGGGACAAGTCTTGCTATTAGTAGTCATGTGAATTTGGTATTCGTTCGATATATTGATGAGATGTATGTTGTCTCTCCTCTAGCGGTGTTATGTGAACGTCGACTACATGACACTTCACCATTATTTGGGCCTAGAGGAAGGCACTGGGAAGTAATAAGTAGATGATGGGTTGCTAGAGTGACAGAAGCTTAAACCCTAGTTTATGCGTTGCTTCGTAAGGGGCTGATTTGGATCCATATGTTTCATGCTATGGTTAGGTTTACCTTAATACTTTTGTTGTATTTGTGGATGCTTGCAATAGAGGTTAATCATAAGTGGGATGTTTGTCCAAGTAAGGACAGCACCCAAGCACCGGTCCACCCACATACCAAATTATCGAAGTACCGAACGCGAATCATATGAATGTGATGAAAACTAGCTTGACGATATTCCCATGTGTCCTCGGGAGCGCTTTACATCATATAAGAGTTTATCCAGGCTTTTCCTTTGCTACAAAAAGGATTGGGCCACCTTGCTGTACTTTATTTACTTTTGTTACTTGTTGCTCGTTACAAATTATCCTATCACAAAACTATCTGTTACCACTTATTTCAGTACTTGCAGAGAATACCTTGCTGGAAACTGCTTATCATTTCCTTCTGCTCCTCGTTGGGTTCGACACTCTTACTTATCGAAAGGACTATGATAGATCCCCTATACTTGTGGGTCATCAAGACTCTTTTCTGGCGCCGTTGCCGGGGAGTGAAGCGCCTTTGGTAGGTGGAATTTGGTAAGGAAAATTTTATATAGTGTGCTGAAATTTACTATCACTTGTCACTATGGAAGGTAATGCTCTGAGAGGCTTGTTCGGGGTATCTTCACCCCAACCAGTAGATCAAAGAGTTGTTCCTCAACCTACCGAAAATGAAAATGAAAATGCTTGCTTTGAAGTTCCTTCGGGTATGATAGAAAAACTGCTAGCTAATCCTTTTCTAGGAGATGGAACAAAACATCCTGATGAACATATGACATATGTGGATCAAGTTTGTGGATTATTTAAGCTTCCAGGTGTACCCGGAGATGTTGTTAAGAAGAAGGTCTTTCCCTTATCTTTGAGGGGAGATGCATCGACATGGTATAGGCTATGTGATGATATGAGGTCTTGGAATTACAAACGATTGAAATTGGAATTTCATCAGAAGTTTTATCCTATGCATCTTGTTCATCGTGATTGCAATTATATATATAATTTTTGGCCTTGCGAAGGAGAAAGCATCGCTCAAGCTTGGGGGAGGCTTAAATCAATGTTATACTCATGCCCCAATCATGAGCTTTCAAAATTTTTATGCTTGGCTTTCTAGTAACAATCGCACCATGCTTGATACTTCTTGCGCTGGCTCTTTTATGATGAAGACTATTGAATTCAAATGGGATTTATTGGAAAGAATTAAATGCAACTCTGGAGATTGGGACCTTGACAATGGTAAGGAGTCAGTTATGACACCTAGTTTTGATTGTGTTAAATCTTTTATGGATACCGATATTTTTAATAAATTTAGCACTAAATATGGACTTGACTCTGAGATAGTAGCTTCTTTTTGTGAATCTTTTGCTACTTATGTTGATCTCCCCAAGGAGAAGTGGTTTAAATATCATCCTCTCATAGAAGTAAAAGTAGCTGCACCTATTAAAGTTGAAGAAAAGACTATTACTTATAATGATCCTATTGTTCCTACTTCTTATGTTGAGAAACCACCTTTCCCTGTTAAGATAAAGGATCATGCTAAAGCTTCAACTGTGGTTCGTAAAAGCAATATTAAAACATATACCCCTCCTGAGCAAGTTAAAGTTGAACCTAATATTGCTATTGTTAAAGATCTCTTGTCTGATAATATTGATGGGCATGCTATTTATTTCTGTAATGAAACTGCTATAATTGCTAAACCCCGTGATAAAGATAAACCTAGACCTGTAGTAGGCATGCCTGTTATTTCTGTTAAAATAGGAGATCATTGTTATCATGGCCTATGTGATATGGGTGCTAGTGCTAGTGCAATACCTTATTCCTTATACAAATAAGTTATGCATGATATTGCACCTGCTGAGATGGAAGATACTGATGTCACAATTAAACTTGTCAATAGAGATACTATTTCACCAATGGGAATTGTTAGAGATGTTGAAGTCTTGTGTGGGAAAACTAAATATCCTGCTGATTTTCTTGTTCTTGGTTCCCCACAAGATAGCTTTTGTCCCATTATATTTGGTAGACCCTTCTTAAATACTGTTAATGCTACCATAGATTGCAAAAGGGGTGTTGTTACTATCGATTTAGATGATATGACTCATGAATTTAATTTTTCTAAATTTAGTAGACAACACCGTGAAGAAGAATTACCTGGTAAGGATGAAATTATTGGTCTTGCTTCTATTGCCGTACCTTCTAGTGATTCTTTAGAACAATATTTGCTAGACCATGAAAACGATATGTTTATGAATGAAAGAAGGGAATTAGATGAAGTATTCTTTAAACAGGAACCTATTCTGAAAAATAATTTACCTGTTGAAATCCTAGGGGATCCTCCTCCACCCAAGGGTGATCTCGTGTTTGAGCTTAAACCGTTACCTGATACCCTTAAATATGCTTATCTTGATGAGAAAAAGATATATCCTGTTATTATTAGTGCTAACCTTTCAGAGCATGAAGAAGAGAGATTATTGAAGACTCTGAAGAAGCATCGTGCTGCTATTGGGTATATTCTTGATGATCTTAAGGGCATTAGTCCCACTCTATGTCAACATAAAATTAATTTGGAAGAAGATGCTAAACCAGTTTGTGATCATCAATGCCGGCTGAATCCTAAAATGAAAGAAGTGGTAAGAAAGGAGATACTAAAGCTCCTTGAGGCAGGTATAATTTATCCCGTTGCTGATAGTCAGTGGGTAAGCCCTGTCCATTGTGTCCCTAAGAAGGGATGTATTACTGTTGTTCCTAATGATAAAGATGAACTGATTCCTCAAAGAATTATTACAGGTTATAGGATGGTAATTGATTTTCGCACATTAAATAAGGCTACTAAAAAGGATCATTACCCCTTACCTTTTATCGATCAAATGCTAGAAAGATTATCTAAACATACACATTTTTTCTTTCTAGATGGTTATTCTGGTTTCTCTCAAATACCTGTGTCAGCCAAAGATCAATCAAAGACTACTTTTACATGCCCTTTTGGTACTTTTGCTTATAGACGTATCCCTTTTGGTTTATGTAATGCACCTGCTACCTTTCAAAGATGCATGCTGGCTATATTCTCTGACTATTGTGAAAAGATTTGTGAGGTTTTCATGGACGACTTTTCCGTCTATGGGTCTTCTTTTGATGATTGCTTGAGCAACCTTGATCGAGTTTTGCAGAGATGTGAAGAAACTAATCTTGTCTTGAATTGGGAAAAGTGCCACTTTATGGTTAATGAAGGTATTGTCTTGGGGCATAAAGTTTCTGAAAGAGGTATTGAAGTTGATAAAGCCAAGGTTGATGCTATTGAAAAGATGCCATGTCCCAAGGACATCAAAGGTATAAGAAGTTTCCTTGGTCATGCCGGATTTTATAGGAGGTTCATTAAGGACTTCTCAAAAATCTCTCGGCCTCTGACTAATTTATTACAAAAAGATATACCATTTGTCTTTGATGATGATTGTGTAGAAGCATTTGAAAAACTTAAGAAAGCATTGATCTCTGCACCTATTATTTAGCCACCTGATTGGAATTTACCCTTTGAAATTATGTGTGATGCTAGTGATTATGCTGTAGGTGCTGTTCTAGGACAAAGAGTTGATAAGAAACTAAATGTTATTCAATATGCTAGTAAAACTCTAGACAATGCTCAAAGAAACTATGCTACTACTGAAAAAGAATTCTTAGCAGTTGTATTTGCTTGTGATAAGTTTAGACCTTATATTGTTGATTCTAAAGTAACTATTCACACTGATTATGCTGCTATTAAATATCTTATGGAAAAGAAAGATGCTAAACCTAGACTTATTAGACGGGTTCTCTTACTACAAGAATTTGATTTGCATATTGTTGATAGAAAAGGAGCTGAGAACCCCGTTGTAGACAACTTGTCTAGGTTAGAAAATGTGCTTGATGACCCACTACCTATTGATGATAGTTTTCCTGATGAGCAATTAAATGTCATAAATGCTTCTCATACTGCTCCATGGTATGTTGATTATGCTAATTACATTGTTTCTAAGTTTATACCACCTAGTTTCACATACCATCAAAAGAAAAAGTTCTTCTATGATTTGAGGCATTACTTTTGGTATGACCCACATCTTTATAAAGCAGGAGTAGATGGTGTTATTAGACGTTGTGTACCTGAGCATGAACATGAACAGATCATACGGAAGTGTCACTCCAAAGCTTATGGAGGACACCATGCTGGAGATAGAATTGCACATAAGGTACTGCAATCTGGTTTTTATTGGCCTACTCTCTTCAAGGATGCCCGTAAGTTTGTCTTATCTTGTGATGAATGTCAAAGAATTGGTAATATTAGTAGACGTCAAGAAATGCCCATGAATTATTCACTTGTTATTGAACCATTTGATGTTTGGGGCTTTGACTATATGGGACCTTTTCCTACCTCTAATGGTTATACACATATTTTAGTTGCTGTTGATTATGTTACTAAGTGGGTAGAAGCTATTCCAACTAGTAGTGTTGATCATAACACTTCTATTAAAATGCTTAAAGAAGTTATTTTTCCAAGATTTGGAGTCCCTGGATATTTAATGACTGATGGTGGTTCACATTTTATTCATGGTGCCTTCCGTAAAATGCTTTCTAAATATGATGTTAATCATAGAATTGCATCTTCTTATCACCCTCAGTCTAGTGGTCAAGTAGAATTGAGTAATAGAGAACTCAAATTAATTTTGCAAAAGACTATTAATAGGTCTAGAAAGAATTGGTCCAAGAAACTTGATGATGCATTATGGGCCTATAGAACTGCATATAAAAATCCTATGGGTATGTCTCCGTATAAAATGGTCTATGGAAAAGCATGTCACTTACCTCTCGAACTAGAACACAAGTCTTATTGGGCTATTAAAGAACTTAATTATGATTTTAATCTTGCTAGTGGGAAGAGGTTATTTGATATTAGCTCACTTGATGAATGGAGAACCCAAGCCTACAAAAATGCCAAGTTGTTTAAAGAAAAAGTTAAAAGATGGCATGATAAAAGGATACAAAAGCGTGAGTTTAATGTAGGTGATTATGTATTGCTATACAAGTCTCGTTTAAGATTTTTTGCAGGAAAACTTCTCTCTAAATGGGAAGGTCCTTACGTTATCGAGGAGGTCTATCGTTCCGGTGCCATAAAAATCAAAAACTTCGAAGGCACAAATCTGAAGGTGGTGAACGGTCAAAGAATCAAACACTATATCTCAGGTAATCCCATAAATGTTGAAACCAATGTTATTGAAACCGTAACCCCGGATGAATACATAAGGGACACTTTCCGGAATGTTTCAGACTCCGAAAAGGAATAGGTATGTGGTACGGTAAGTAAACCGACTCCAAAACAGTTTTTAAGGCAATATTTCTCCATTTTGGAATATTTAGAAAAATAGAAAAATAAGCACCAGTCCGGGAAGGACACGAGGGCTCCACGAGGGTGGAGGGCGTGCCCCCTACCTCGTGGGCACCTCATGTGCTCTCCGGACTCCGTTTTCGTACACGACATGTATTTTGGTCGGTAAAAATTCATTATATAATCTCCCGGATGTTTTGACTCCCGTATCATGCAATTATCTCATGTTTGTGTTTCGAGCTGTTGCTGCTGCAGATTAGAGCAGGATGTCTTCGCAAGAGTCAGTCGGGGAGAGCAGGGTGTCTCATCCGGCACCGAGATCAACGACAAACAATCATGTTGACCCCTTTGGGCCAGTAATGGAGGAAGAGATGGAGGCTGATTTGAAGAGGATAGATGCCATGGAAGAGGATCAAGAAGTCACTTCCCGCCTCCAAGCTGGATTCACAATGGGAGAACTACATAGCGCAACTATTCCAAACTCGGTTATCCCTTCCAATGTTAGATTTCTTTCTCATGAGAATATGAAAAAGAGTGTCACTGGTTCTCCCGCAGCTATGCAGCACCCTTGGGTGCAGGGAGCTTTTGCTGTTACAGGAAAACTCCAAAAGGAAATAATGGACCTCAAGCAGCAAGTCAACAAGCTTGAGGAGGAGAACCGTATCTTGAGGGGCATCATCGCCAAGAATATCACATCACCATCCCCAAAAAGAGAGACATAATCACATGGGTATGGGCGCTCCACTTGGAAACTGCCAAGCTTGGGGGAGTGCCCCGGTATCGTATCACCATCACTCTATCTTTACCGTTTTTCTTAGTTCGATCCTTTTGGTAATATCTTGATCTAGTAGAATAAAAGTTCTTAGTATGATCTAGTTGTGAGTTTTGCTTTATTATCCTTCTATGTAATCGAGTCAGTGAGCTATATAATAAAGATTAGTGTTGAGTCAAGGGCTTGATTATTTTGCCATGATCCTAAAGGAATAAAAGAAAATAGAAAGAAATAAAAAGAAACAAAGAGATCATATGAGTCTTATGGAGACTAATGAGCTCACATAGAAAGAGTATGATGAATAAAAGTTATTGAGGGTTGACAAACATAGTTTTGGTCATTGTTGCAATTAATAGGAAGTAATAAAGAAAGAGAGGTCTTCACATATAAATATACTATCTTGGACATCTTTTATAATTGTGAGCACTCATTAAAATATGACATGCTAAAGAGTTGACATTGGTCCAGGAAGACAACGTAATGGGTTATGTTTTCTTATATCTGAGATAAATTATATTGTCTTGGATCTTCCAACATGATGAGCTTTCCTTTCCCCCCTCATGCTAGCCAAATTCATCGCACCAAGTACAGATACTACTTGTGCTTCCAAACACCCTTAAACCAGTCTTGCCATAAGAGTCCACCATATCTACCTATGGATTGGGTAAGATCCATCAAGTAAGTTGTCATCAGTGCAAGCAATAAAAATTGCTCTCTAAATATGTATGATTGATTGGTGTGGAGGAAATAAGCTTTATACGAGCGTGTGATATGGAAGTAATAAAAGCGACAGACTGCATAATAAAGGTCCATATCACAAGTGGCAATATAAAGTGACGTTCTTTCACATTAATTTTGTGCATCCAACCCATAAAAGTGCATGACAACCTTTGCTTCCCTCTGTGAAGGGCCTATCTTTTACTTTTATCTCCTACATTGCATAAGAGTCATGGTGATCTTCACCCTTCCTTTTTAAATTTTATCCTTTGGCAAGCACAATATGTTGGAAAGATCCTGGTATATATGGCTAATTGGATGTGAGTTTTCATGAACTATTACTGTTGACATTACCCTTGAGGTAAAACGTTGGGAGGCAAAACTATAAGCCCCTATCTTTCTCTGTGTCCGATTAAAACTCCATACCCGTAAGTATTGCGTGAGTGTCAGCAATTGTGAAAGATTATATGATAGTTGAGCATGTGGACTTGCTGAAAAGCTCTTATACATTGACTCTTTCCTATGTTATGATAAATTGCAATTGCTTCAATGACCGAGATTGTAGTTTGTTAGTTTTCAATGAAGTTTACGATTCATAATTGATATTGTGATTGAATTATTACTCTAGCATCAGATATTAGATGACAAAGAATTATGTAAGTTGATGTTCTAAGAATGATCATGATGCCATCATGTCCGTATTTTATTTTTATCGACACCTCTATCTCTAAACATGTGGACATATTTTTCGATTTCGGCTTTTCGCTTGAGGACAAGCGAGGTCTAAGCTTGGGGAGTTGATACGTCTATTTTGCATCATGCTTTTATATCAATATTTATTGCATTATGGGATGTTATTACACATTATGTCACAATACTTATGCCTATTCTCTCTTATTTTACAAGGTTTGCATAAAGAGGGAGAATGCCAGCAGCTGGGATTCTGGGCTGGAAAAGGAGCAAATATTAGAGACCTATTCTGCACAGCTCCAAAAGTCCTGAAACTTTACGGATGATGTTCTCCAAATATATAAAAAATTATTGAGCGCAAGAACCTCACCAGGGGGCCACACCCTTCCCATGAGGGTGGGGGGGCGCCCCATCCCCCAGGGCGCGCCCCCCTACCTCATGGGCCCCCTGGTGGCCCTCTGGTGGCCATCTTCTGCTATATGGAGTCTTTCGATGGGAAAAAATCATAAGCCATCTTCTTGAACGAAACTCCGCCGCCACGAGGCGGAACCTTGGCGGAATCAATCTAGGGTTGTGGCGGAGCTGTTCTGCCGGGGGAACTTCCCTCTCGGAGAGGGAAATCATCACCATCGTCATCACCAAAGCTCCTCTCATCAGGAGAGGGCAATCTCCATCAACATCTTCATCAGCACCATCTCATCCCAAAACCCTAGTTCATCTCTTGTATCCAATTCTTGTCTCCAAGTCTGGGATTGGTGCTAGTAGGTTGCTAGTAGTGTTAATTACTCCTTGTAGTTGATGCTAGTTGGTTTAATTGGTGGAAGATCATATGTTCAGATCCTATATGCATATTAATACCCCTCTGATTATGAACATGTTTATGCTATGTGAGTAGTTACTTTTGTTCCTGGGGACATGGGAGAAGTCTTGCTATTAGTAGTCATGTGAATTTGGTATTCGTTCGATATATTGATGAGATGTATGTTGTCTCTCCTCTAGTGGTGTTATGTGAACGTCGACTACATGACACTTCACCATTATTTGGGCCTAGAGGAAGGCATTAGGAAGTAATAAGTAGATGATGGGTTGCTAGAGTGACAGAAGCTTAAACCCTAGTTTATGCGTTGCTTCGTAAGGGGCTGATTTGGATCCATATGTTTCATGCTATGGTTAGGTTTACCTTAATACTTTTGTTGTATTTGTGGTTGCTTGCAATAGAGGTTAATCATAAGTGGGATGTTTGTCCAAGTAAGGACAACACCCAAGCACCGGTCCACCCACATACCAAATTATCGAAGTACTGGACGTGAATCATATGAACGTGATGAAAACTAGCTTGACGATATTCCCATGTGTCCTCGGTTGTGCTTTACATCATATAAGAGTTTGTCCAGGCTTGTCCTTTGCTACAAAAAGGATTGGGCCACCTTGCTGCACTTTATTTACTTTTGTTACTTGTTGCTCGTTACAAATTATCCTATCACAAAACTATCTATTACCACTTATTTCAGTACTTGCAGAGAATACCTTGCTGGAAACCGCTTATCATTTCCTTCTGCTCCTCGTTGGGTTCGACACTCTTACTTATCGAAAGGACTACGATAGATCCCCTATACTTGTGGGTCATCATTACTTGCCCGAGATTCAATCATCAGTATCTCAATACATAGTTCAATATCGTTACCAACAAATCTCTTTACTCATTCCATAATACATCATCCTGCAACTAATCATTGGTTACAATGCTTGCAAGGCTTATAGTGATGTGTATTACCGAGTGGGCCCAGAGATACCTCTCCGACAATCGGAGTGACAAATCCTAATCTCGAAATATGCCAACTCGACAAGTACCTTAGGAGACAGCTGTAGAGCACTTTTATAATCACCCAGTTACGTTGTGACGTTTGGTAGCACACAAAGTGTTCCTCTGATAAACAGGAGTTGCATAATCTCATAGTTATAGGAACATGCATAGTCATGAAGAAAGCTATAGCATCAAACTAAACGATCAAGTGCTAAGCTAACAGAATGGGTCAAGTCAATCACATCATTCTCCTAATGATGTGATCCCATTAATCAAATGACAACTCATGTCTATGTTTAGGAAACATAACCATCTTTGATCAACGAGCTAGTCAAGTAGAGGCATACTAGTGACACTCTGTTTGTCTATCTATTCACACATGTATTATGTTTCCGATTAATACAATTCTAGCATGAATAATAAACATTTATCATGATATAAGGACATAAATAATAACTTTATTATTGCCTCTAGGGCATATTTCCTTCAGTCTCCCACTAGCACTAGAGTCAATAATCTAGATTACACAGTAATGATTCTAACACCCATGGAGTCTTGGTGTTAATCATGTTTTGCTCGTGAGAGAGGCTTAGTCAACAGGTCTGCTACATTCAGATCCGTATGTATCTTATAAATCTCTATGTCTCCCACCTAGACTTGATCGCGGATGGAATTGAAGCGTCTCTTGATGTGCTTGGTTCTCTTGTGAAATCTGGATTCCTTTGCCAAGGCAATTGCACCAGTATTGTCACAAAAGATTTTCATTGGACCCAATGCACTAGGTATGACACCTAGATCGGATATGAACTCCTTCATCCAGACTCCTTCATTTGCTGCTTCTGAAGCAGCAATGTACTCCGCTTCACACGTAGATCCCGCCACGACGCTTTGTTTAGAACTGCTCCAACTGACAGCTCCATCATTCAATATAAACACGTATCCGGTTTGCGATTTAGAATCATCTAGATCAGTGTCAAAGCTTGCATCAATGTAACCATTTACGATGAGCTCTTTGTCACCTCCATAAACGAGAAACACATCCTTAGTCCTTCTCAGGTATTTCAGGATGTTCTTGACCGCTGTCCAGTGATCCACTCCTGGATTACTTTGGTACCTCCTTGCTAAACTAATAGCAAGGCACACATCAGGTCTGGTACACAACATTGCATACATGATAGAGCCTATGGCTGAAGCATAGGGAACACCTTTCATTTTCTCTCTATCTTCTAAAGTGGTCGGGCATTGAGTCTTACTCAACTTCACACCTTGTAACATGGGTAAGAATCCTTTCTTTGCCTGATCCATTTTGAACTTCTTCAAAACTTTGTCAAGGTATGTGCTTTGTGAAAGTCCAATTAAGCGTCTTGATCTATCTCTATAGATCTTGATGCCCAATATGTAAGCAGCTTCACCAAGGTCTTTCATTGAAAAACTTTTATTCAAGTATCCTTTTATGCTATCCACAAATTCTATATCATTTCCAATCAACAATATGTCATCCACATATAATATTAGAAATGCTACAGAGCTCCCACTCACTTTCTTGTAAATACAAGCTTCTCCAAAAGTCTGTATAAAACCATATGCTTTGATCACACTATCAAAATGTTTATTCCAACTCCGAGAGGCTTGCACTAGTCCATAAATGGATCACTGGAGCTTGCACAGATTGATAGCACCCTTTGGATCGATAAAACCTTCAGGTTGCATCATATACAACTCTTCTTCCAAAAATCCATTCAGGAGGCAGTCTTTACATCCATTTGCCCAATTTCATAATCATAAAATGCGGCAATAGCTAACATGATTCAGACGGACTTAAGTATCGCTATAGTTGAGAAGATCTCATCGTAGTCAACTTATTGAAATTGTCAAAAACCTTTCGCAACAAGTCGAGCTTTGTAGACAGTAACATTACCCTCAGCGTATGTCTTCTTCTTGAAGATCCATTTATTTTCGATGGCTTGCCGATCATCCGGCAAGTCAACCAAAGTCCACACTTTGTTCTCATACATGTATCGCATCTCAGATTTCATGGCCTCAAGCCATTTTGCGGAATCCGGGCTCATCATCGCTTCCTCATAGTTCGTAGGTTCGTCATGGTCTAGTAACATGACCTCTAGAACAGGATTACCGTACCACTCTGGTGCGGATCTTACTCTGGTTGACCTACGAGGTTCGGTAGTAACTTGATCTGAAGTTTCATGATCATCATCATTAGCTTCCTCACTAATTGGTGTAGGTGTCACAGAAACCGGTTTTTGTGATGAACTACTTTCCAATAAGGGAGTAGGTACAGTTACCTCATCAAGTTCTACTTTCCTCCCACTCACTTCTTTCGAGAGAAACTCCTTCTCTAGAGAGGATAAAAATTTAGCAACAAAAGTCTTGCCTTCGGATCTGTGATAGAAGGTGTACCCAACACTTTCCTTTGGGTATCCTATGAAGACACATTTCTCCGATTTGGCTTCGAGCTTATCAGGTTGAAGCTTTTTCACATAAGCATCGCAGCCCCAAACTTTAAGAAACGACAACTTTGGTTTTTTGCCAAACCACAGTTCATAAGGAGTCGTTTCAACGGATTTAGAGGTGCCCTATTTAACGTGAATGCAGCTGTCTCTAAAGCACAACCCCAAAGCGATAGCGGTAAATCAGTAAGAGACATCATTGATCGCACCATATCTAATAAAGTACGATTATGACGTTCGGACACACCATTACGCTGTGGTGTTCCAGGTGGCGTGAGTTGCGAAACTATTCCGCATTGCTTCAAATGAAGACCGAACTCGTAACTCAAATATTCTCCTCCACGATCAAATCATAGAAATTTTATTTTCTTGTTACAATGATTTTCCACTTCACTCTAAAATTCTTTGAACTTTTCAAATGTTTCAGACTTATGTTCCATCAAGTAGATATACCCATATCTGCTCAAATCATCTGTGAAGGTGAGAAAATAACGATACCCGCCACGAGCCTCAATATTCATCGGACCACATACATCAGTATGTATGATTTCCAATAAATCTGTTGCTCGCTCCATAGTTCCGGAGAACGGCATTTTAGTCATCTTGCCCATGAGGCATGGTTCGCAAGTACTAAGTGATTCATAATCAAGTGATTCCAAAAGTCCATCAGAATGGAGTTTCTTCATGCGTTTTATACCAATATGACCTAAACGGCAGTGCCACAAATAAGTTGCACTATCATTATCAACTATGCATTTTTTAGCTTCAATACTATGAATATGTGTATCTCCACTATCGAGACTCAAAAATAATAGACCACTCTTTAAGGGTGCATGACCATAAAATATACTATTCATATAAATAGAACAGCCATTATTCTCTGATTTAAATGAATAACTGTCTCACATCAAACAAGATCCCGATATAATGTTCATGCTTAATGTTGGCACCAAATAACAATTATTCAAGTCTCATACTAACCACGAAGGTAGATGTAGAGGTAGTGTGCCGACTGCGATCACATCGACTTTGGAACCATTTCCCACGTGCATTGTCACCTCGTCCTTTGCCAATCTTCACTTATTCCGTAGTCCCTGCTTCGAGATGAAAATATTAGCAATAGAACCAATATCAAATACCCAGGTACTACTGCGAGAAATAGTAAGGTACACATAAATAACATGTATATCACATATACCTTTGTTCACCTTGCCATCCTTCTTATCCGCCAAATACTTGGGGCAGTTCTGCTTCCAGTGACCAGTCTGTTTGTAGTAGAAGCACTCAGTCTTAGGCTTAGGTCCAGATTGAGTTTCTTCTCCTAAGCAGCAACTTGTTTGTTGTTCTTCTTGAAGTTCCCCTTTTTCTTCCCTTTACTCTTTTTCTTGAAACTGGTGGTCTTGTTGACCATCAACACTTGATGCTCTTTCTTGATTTCTACCTTCGCTGCCTTTAGCATTGCGAAGAGCTCAGGAATTGTCTTATTCATCCCTTGCATATTATAGTTCATCACGAAGCTTTTGTAGCTTGGTGTCAGTGATTGAAGAACTCTGTCAATGACACTATCAATAGGAAGATTAACTCCCAGTTGAGTCAAGTGATTATGATACCCAGACATTTTGAGTATATGTTCACTAACAGAACTATTCTCCTCCATCTTGCAGCTGTAGAACTTATTGCAGACTACATATCTCTCAACCCGGGCATTTGCTTAAAATATTAACTTCAACTCCTGGAACATCTCATATGCTCCATGACGTTCAAAACGTCGTTGAAGTCCCGGTTCTAAGCCATAAAGCATGGCACACTGTACTATCGAGTAGTCATCATCTTTGCTCTGCCAGACGTTCATAACATCTGGTGTTGCTCCTGCAGCAGGTTTGGCACTCAGCGGTGCTTCCAGGACGTAATTCTTCTATGCAGCAATGAGGATAATACTCAAGTTACGGACGCAGTCCGTGTAATTCCTACCATCATCTTTCAACTTTTCTTTCTCAAGGAACGCATTAAATTTCAACGGAACAATAGCACGGACCATCTATCTATAATCAACATAGACAAGCAAAATACTATCAGGTACTAAGTTCATGATAAATTAAGGTTCAATTAATCAAAATTATTAAAGAACTCCCACTTAGATAGACATCCCTCTAATCACCTAAGTGATCACATGATCCATATCAACTAAACCATGTCCGATCATCACATGAGATGGAGTAGTTTTCAATGGTGAACATCATTATGTTGATCGTATCTACTATATGATTCACACTCGACCTCTCGGTCTCAGTGTTCCGAGGCCAGATCTGCATATGCTAGGCTCGTCAAGTTTAACCTGAGTATTCCGCGTGTGCAAAACTGTCTTTGCACCCGTCGTATTTGAACGTAGTGCTTATCACACCCAATCATCACGTGGTGTCTCAGCACGAAGAACTTTCGCAATAGTGCATACTCAGGGAGAACACTTATACCTTGAAATTTAGTGAGAGATCATCTTATAATGCTACTATCGATCTAAGCAAAATAAGATGCATAAAAGATAAACATCAGATGCAATCAATATAAGTGATATGATATGGCCATGATCATCTTGTGCTTGTGATCTCCATCTCCGAAGCACCGTCATGATCACCATCATCACCAGCGCGACACCTTGATCTCCATCGTAGCATCGTTGTCATCTCGCCAACTATTGCTTCCATGACTATCGCTACCGCTTAGTGATAAAGTAAAGCAATTACAGGGCGATTGCATTGCATACAATAAAGCAACAACCTTATGGCTCCTACCAGTTGCCGATAACTCGGTTACAAAACATGATCATCTCACACAATAAAATATAGCATCATGTCTTGACCATATCCCATCACAACATGCCCTGCAAAAACAAGTTAGACGTCCTCTACTTTGTTGTTGCAAGTTTTACATGGCTGCTACGGGCTGAGCAAGAACCGTTCTTACCTACGCATCAAAACCACAACGATAGTTTGTCAAGTTAGTGCTGTTTTAACCTTCTCAAGGACCGGGCGTAGCCACACTTGGTTCAACTAAAGTTGGAGAAACTGACACCCGCCAGCCACTTGTGTGCAAAGCACGTCGGTAGAACCAATCTCGCGTAAGCGTACGCCTAATGTCGGTCCGGGCCGCTTCATCCAGCAATACCGCCGAACCAAAGTATGACATGCTGGTAAGCAGTATGTCTTGTATCGCCCACAACTCACTTGTGTTCTACTCGTGCATATAACATCTCAGCATAAAACCAGGCTTTGATGCCACTGTTGGGGAGAGTGTGTCCATGTACCGTCGTAGACCGAAAGTGGAAGCGTTAGCACAATGTGGTTGATGTAGTTGTACGTCTTCACGATCCGACCGATCCAAGTATCGAACGCACGGCACCTCCGAGTTCAGCACACGTTCAACTCGATGTGTCCCGCTAGCTCCAATCCAGCAGAGCTTCGACGGAGAGTTTCGTCATCACGACGGCATGATGACGATGATGATAATGCTACCGACGCAGGGCTTCGCCTAAGTACCGCTACGATATGATCGAGGTGGATTATGGTGGAGGGGGGCACCGCACACGGCTTGGAACAATCAACTTGTGTGTCTTTGGGTGCCCCCCCCCCCCGCCCCCACCCCCGTATATAAAGGAGCAAGGGGGGAGGCCGGCCAGCCTTGGTGCGCCCCAAGGAGAGGAGGAATCCTCTTCCTACTAGGAAGAGGATTCATCCTTTCCTAGTCCAACTAGGAAGAGGGCAGGGGGGAAGGAAAGAGAGGGAGAGGGAGAGGGAAAGAGGGGATGCGCCCCCTCCCCTAGTCCAATTCGGACTCCTCACGGGAGGGGGTGCACCACCTCCTCGGCTGCTGCCCTCTGATGTCTACTACACAACCTTCTTCTTATAGACGTTGTTGGGCCTCCAAGTGTAGAGGTTTGTAGGACAGTAGCAAATTTCCCTCAAGTGGATGACCTAAGGTCTATCAATCCGTAGGACGCGTAGGATGGAGATGGTCTCTCTCAAGCAACCCTGCAACCAAACGTGTGCCAACCCCTACGCATAGGTTCATGGGTGGAACCCGCAAGTTGATCACCAAAACATACATCAAGTGGATCACGTCACTACAAAAAAAAGACACATCCGTGACATTTTTGGCCAAACGAAATTTTTTTCTGTCATACATATGACACTTCTATGACGCTAATTGTGACAAAACCCGGTGTCATCATAGATGTGGTGGGCTCCTACTTTTATGACAAAAAATCATGAGAGAAAATGGGCTTTTCGTCCTGGGCGGGCCGGAGACGCAGCTGCATGGCATTCTTTGGGCCGTCCATGACGGAAATAACCATGGTAGAAGCGAGGGCGAGGAAAATTTAGGGGAGTTCCCAGTTACGGTGGGAGGTCGGGTGCTGAGCGATGCGCGTTTCTCTCATACACGTATGCGCGTGTGTGCGAGGCGTTGGCTCTAACTGAACCCGAGCGAGGCGTTGGGCTCTAACTGAACCCAAGCGATTGCACTGCAGGCTACACGTTAGTGAACCCGAGCAATCGATCGATGGCTGTTAACTGAACCCGATCGAGCGATTCCTCCGCTATTGCTGCTAACTGAAGCCGATCGATGCTGCCTCTGGATGAACAGTGAGCGTTGCGGGGGCGGTTTGGATGAACAGTTCCCGGTGGGGGTGGATGAACAGGACCCCGTGGTGTTGCCTCTGGATGAACAGGACCCCGATTGATCGAGCCGGTTGGGGCTGGATGAACAGGACCCTGTGGAGGGCTGGATGAACAGGACCACCCCGTGGAGGGCAGGATGAATAGTAGACGGTGGAGGGCAGGATGAACAGTAGCCCGTGGAGGGGTGGTTGAACAGGAGCGCGTGGAGAGGGCGGGTTGAACAATAGCCGGTGGAGTAGCGCGCGGTGGAGGCTGGATGAACAGGAGCCCATGGATGAACAGTCGCAGTTGGAGGCTGGAGGAGGTCGGCGGTGGATGAACAATAGCTCGTGGAGGCTGGAGGGGGTCGACGGTGGAGATGAACAGTATCCCGTGGAGTCCCGTTTTGCGGTACACCACACCCCTCCCGATGAACAGGACCCCCGTTTCGACAGTAGCGCTCCAACACAAGTCTGTTTCATCCGTTTTGCGGTACGCCACACCCCTCCCGATCAACAGGACCCCCGTTTCGACCGTAGGAGGTCCGTTTCCTCCGTTTTGCGGTATGCCAGACCCCTCCCGATCAACAGGATCCCGTTTCGAACATGGCCGGTCGAACACAATGCCGTTTCCTCCGTTCTGCGGTATGCCAGGCCTCGTTTCCATCGTCTGTTCCGTCCAAGCCCTCCCGATGAACACGACGCATTCCGTTGCCTCCCCATGAACACGACGCATTCTGTTGCCTTCCCATGAACACGACGCATTCCCTTGCCTCCCCATGAACACGACGACGACACTGTTTCTCCGTTCCAACCCAGCCATGTACACGAGCCCTAGCCGTACGTATGCGCGAGTAGGCATTCGAGACCCCGCCCGTATGTACACATACGTGGTCGTATTTTCTTTCTTGCACCCTAGCCGTTGTACGTATGTGTACATGCTACGTGCGCGCCTCTACTACGACACGTGCACGCCTCTACATCAACCAGTATATATGTACGTACACGTTCGCGACCAGAATGACAACGCTACATACGCTTCGACCAGGTGGGTCCCAACTATCAGGCACTTCCTTACGTGCGAAGATGTAGCTGGTGGGTCCCAGAAGTCAGGGGCAAACATTTTTTTCGTGAAATACGGTGGCCTCTCTGATGGGTCCCCACTGTCAGGTGGAGGAATAATTATTTTGCGCGTAATAAGGAGGCACTTCCTTGCTGCGGTCGTGGACCCAGCCGCCAGCGTCTCCATGCATAGTACTCTTCCGATGGAAGTCGGTCGTTGACCACATTGACCACGCCACGCCGAGAGCACCACGGCGGTGGACGACGACGAGGCCTAGGAAGGGGACGACGCGGAGCCGGGGAAGACGCGGAAGTGGAAGCCCGCGCGGAGAGGAGTACGAGGGTTCACTGGTTCGGCTGCGGTGTGAGGCTACCGTCGCCGCAGGGCCTGGCCAGCGTTGGGAATAGTAGGGGCGGTGAGGCCTCCGCGGCAGCACAGCCAACCACGGGAGGCAGGAGCATGCGGCACGACTGGCGCTGCTTTGAGCGGCTGGAGCAAGAAGACCAGAGGTTGAAGAAGCACTACGGCCGTTGGATGGACATCATACGGTCACTGGAGCTAGAATCGTTCATATTGACTAAGTTGACAAAGCCCTTCGTCCTCGTCAACTTAGTAGGCCCACAAGTCAGCCTCCCACCAAGGTGGGTCCCAGCTAGCCGGGAGAGTATTCATTTTTTTGTGCATAATAAGGAGGCACTTCCGGTGGGTCCGAGCTGACAGCGGGGGGAACGTTTTTTTCGCGAAATACAGTGGCCCGTCCGATGGGTCCCAACAGTCAGGGGGGAAACGATTTTTTCGCAAAATACTGGTGGCCCGTCCGGTGGGTCCCTGCTGTCGGGTGGAGGAATAATTATTTTGCGCGTAATAAGGAGGCACTTCCTTGCTGCGGCCGTGGACCCAGTTGTCAGCGTCTCCACGCACACTACTCTTCTGATGGAAGTCGGTCGTTGACCACATTGACCACGCCGCGCCGAGAGCACCACGGCGGTGGACGACAGCGAGGCCGAGGAAGGGGACGACAAGGAGCCGGGGAAGACGCGACAGCGAAAGCCCGCGCGGAGAGGAGTATGAGGGTTCACTGGTTCGACTGCGGTGTGAGGCTGCCATCGCTGTAGGGCCTGGCCAGCGGTGGGAATAGTAGGGGGCGGTGAGGCCTTTGCGGCAGCACAGCCGGCCATGGGAGGCAGGAGCATGCGGCACGACCGGCGCTGCTTTGGGTGGCTAGAGCAAGAAGACCAGAGGTTGAAGAAGCACTACGGCCGTTGGATAGACATCGTACGGTCACTGGAGCTAGAATCGTTCATATTTACTAAGTTGACAAAGCCCTTCGTCCCCGTCAACTAGTAGGCCCACAAGTCAGCCTCCCACCAAGGTGAGTCCCAGCTAGCCGGGGGAGTATTCATTTTTTGTGCGTAATAAGGAGGCACTTCCGGTGGGTCCGAGCTGACAGCGGGGGGAACGTTTTTTTTGCGAAATATGGTGGCCCGTCCGGTGGGTCCCAGCTATTAGGGGGAAATGATTTTTTCACAAAATACTGGTGGCCCGTCCGGTGGGTCCCCGCTGTCAGGTGGAGGAATAATTATTTTCCGTGTAATAAGGAGGCACTTCCTTGCGGCTGCCGTGGACCCAGCCGTCAGCCTCTCCACGTATAGTACTCTTCCGATAGAAGTCGGTCGTTGACCACATTGACCACGCCGCGCCGAGAGCACCACGGCGGTGGACGACGGCGAGGCAAAGGAAGGGGACGACACGAAGCCGGGGAAGACGCGGCAGTGGATGCCCACGCGGAGAGGAGTACGAGCGTTCACCGGTTCGGCTGCGGTGTGAGGCTGTCGTCGCCGCAGAATAATAGGGGGTGTGGGTGAGGAGAGGGATGCCCTGGCCAGCGGTGGGAGTAGTAGGGGGCGCTGAGGCCTGCGCGGCAGCACAGCCGGCCACGGGAGGCGGGAGTAGGCGGTCCCGCCGGTGCTGCTTTGGCGGCTGGAGCAAGAAGATCAGAGATTGAAGATACACGACGGTCGTTGGATTGACATCCAACGGTTACGTTTGCTAGAATCGTTTGTTGACGTATATAATAACTAAAAAAATCTTGCATACGCGTCAACTAAACAGGCCCACAAATCAGACCACAACCTCTTTTTTTAATAATTTATATGTAGCTCATGGCAACTTCTTATGCAATTTATTGCAGTCGTTTTTTTGGTTGGCCAGGGCCAATTTCGCATATTTCTGTGGGTTCCAAACTATTTTTAATACCGAAATGTCCAGCCAGATTTAAAGTACTTTGAAGATATATTTAAATTAGGTTAATGTCCAATGAAATAGGAATCTGAAAATGTAATAAAATTCAGAAATTATAAAGTAATTGCCAATTTGTCATCTGTCTTTATATTTACAACCCATTTCATATTACTTTCAAGATTTGCAGGAGTCTTGAAAGAGTTGCAGCCCATCAAGGCATAGAAAAATAAGTAGGCCTGGATTGGGTATTCTTCAGAAAAAATAAATTGGGCTCATTTTCACAAAGAAAAAATAGCTGGGCTGGTCACATGGTGAACATAAAATATAAGCCTGGGCTAGACGGGCCACAGCCCAGTTCAAACCCTGCTCCGTCTCAACAATACCAAACAAAAAAATATTGCTCGAGTAGCTACGTCCCAGGTGTCAGCCGATCTTGTGCTGTTCTCTTGTCTATTGACTATATACGCTCCCAATGTCGTGGGTCCCAGATGTCAGGAAAACACTAGGAGGAAGCATTTTATTTTTCCATACACTGACGTGGTGGGCCCCTACTATCATCCTCTCCACGTAATTCTGCCGATTCCTGTTGTTTGTTGACCATGTTGACAACGCGAGAGGGCGGCGCCGCGGAGAGCGCACCAAAGCGCGCGGAGGACATCGGCGTTAACGATTTAGGAGACGGTGGGGCGGCGATGCGTGCGCTGAGGCGCAGCCAGCCGTGGGAGGCGGAAGCAGGCGGCCCCGCCGGCGCTGGTTTGGTTTTGGCGGCTGGAGGAAGACAGGACTGAAGAAACACGACAAACTATAAAAGCAGCAGGAGTACTTAACAACCTTAACTAAAACCAGCAGGGGCACTTAAAACCAAAGCTGAAAGCAGTATGAGTACTTATACAGGTTCAACCGTACAAAGCACGCCTCGAACAGTGCTACTTTGCCTACAGTTAACCAACGGTGAGGCCACCAAGCCCCAGGACTCGGCCCAGGCGCCACCCCACGCATCCAAAACCTTCTGAAAGCGGCTTCATCTTGCAACATGGTCAATAAACAGGATATTCGCTTTAGAGCCATGGAAAAGCATGAACATAATCTTCTGTCCTATTCTCCAAGATGGACGGGCCTTCATTATTTGAGACCACCCATGAATAAGTATCTTTTCACCTCCAAGGGGAATTGAGTAGGCCGACATAAACATCATGTTGTGACCAAGCGCAAGTCTGACCCGACCATGGTCAGGCATCTGTATAGGAACAATAGAACTCGGCAGTTCCTGTTTCAAGAAGATCATAGCTGTAAAACTGTGTATAAGCAATAGTTTATGAAAAACATATACTCCCTCCGGTCCTTTTTACTCTGCATATTAGGTTTTTCCGGAGTCAATCTCATTCAACTTTGACCAAGTTTATATAAAAAATTATAGACATTCACATAAGAACACCAATATCATTAGATTCATCTTGGAATATATTTTCATATTATATTTATTAGATATTATAGATGCTAATATTTTCTAATGTAAATTTGGTCAAACTTAGCAAAGTTTGACTTCCGGCAAATCCAATGTGCAGAGTAAAAAGGACCGGAGGGAGTATAACAGAAAACAGCTCGTACCATAAGTTTCTCGACACAGTTGGACCTGTTCAACGAGTGCAGTAGTGGAACACATATCCCACGTGGCCTTCCACCATTGAAACGCCCCACAAGGACCTCAAGACGATCAATAAAGTGTAGGAACTTGTGGATGTCGATCCAGTCAACTTCAGTGCTATTAGTAACAGCGGAGTTATTACAGAGTAACAAACGAGTAGACTGCTTAACTCTGAAAAAACCTACACGTGCCACCAATTATAAGAAAATATTAGTTAGAAGTAGCATCTTCGTGAGAGATTCATTGCTACTTCTAAAGTTAAATTGTGATTAGTTAGACAGAATAGGTGGATTAAGAAGTAATCGAGGCAACAAGCAAGAACCAGATACAAAACTAACATGGATGAACAATTGGAATGACGTCGGGGTGGAAGATCGCAGTGAAGATGAGACCAGGTTCTGCTATTTCCATCAACATTCGTGCGCCAACTTTCAGTCTGTAACACTTGAGAAAGTTTATCCAAGTTTGGCCATAAAAAAAAGCAGCGATCTTCTTGGTTCATGAACCCAACTCGGAACTTATATCCATGGCTTGTCTTCACTATGACCATTAAACTAGTGTATTCAGTTATGGCAAGGCCGAGCATCTTGAGTACATGTGTTCTGGCAGAGCAAATAATACAGTGCAGGAAAAATAATATGAGAACACAACATGTTGAAAAAAACCCCACCCTCCCGGATAGAAAAGAGGATTCTAGGAACATACTGTGCGCGTTTCAAAATGTTGTGTTAGGATGAGAAGGAACAAGTGTGGCGTCTCGCCGAGGGCGCAGAAACCTGTAGGGTACTCGCACTTTGGGCACTGCAAATGAAACACACTAGATTCAGTAGGAATAAAAATGCATCAACGGCGGCGGCTGCCATCCTAGGATTACCTGCGACCAAGGGACTTGCGTTTATCGGGGATGGATGAAGAATTCGTACCTGGTTCTCCATGAGAAAACCCTATGCAATCGCCGAGAGGGGGTTTTCTCTGAACAAGCAGGAGAGGGAGAAGGGGATTCAGGCCCAGTGAAATATTGCCGCTTCGTCCGTCCAGCTTACTGCTAAAGCTGGAAAGGGGGGTTGTGATTTGATGGCTCATTGGGCATTACTGCGGTGCTACGACCGGGGTGTATCTACCGTGAAGTTGTGCACTCTAATTTGTGCATATGGCACGTGGACCCCGTTGCCGGTTGCCCCACATATCAGCGAAAGGAAGTAGAAAGACAGGAGTAACTAGTTACACATAAATATATATTTTGACAGAGAAATATACAAATCTTTTATATCTCAGGCTCACCTTGCCGAGAAATATACTCCCTCTGCAACGCACGGGCATTATGGGGGTTCAGCTGAGAATATAATACTCGGATGTTTTTTAGGGATAAAAGTTGCTTTATTGAAGATTAACAGTCATAGGTATACAAATAATTTCAGGGGTTCCTGTGAGCCAAAGATGGCGTCCACAGGGCAAAGAAGTAGCAGCTTTTGCGAGCACATGTGCTTCAACATTACACTCGCATTTTTCATGTATGATCTCCAGGGTTTGGAACATATTCTTCTTCATCTTGATCTCTTCCATAATAACTTTGCTGGGACCCAAGTATGCCTCTCTGATATGCTTGACTGTTGCTGAATAATCGGTGCTAATCTGAACTTGTTGCAGGTTTAAGTCAAGAGCCACAGATAGCCCCTCGCAACATGACATTGCCTCTAGGATCTCTGGATCAGTAACACTTTCGCACACCAGTGCCGATGCTCCAAGGAAGAAGCCTGTATGATCCCAACTCACAACTGCCAGGGCTCCCCTTTCACCATTGCGAGATAACGCAGCATCAACATTCATCTTTGCCCAACCCACAGCAGGAGGAGGACGCCACTTCTGCACTGAGCTAGTGCTTCTCGAAACCAGGTTCTGGACTTTGGGCCGCAGGCCGACCCTACATGTTTGGGGGCCCATGTGTTCTACCTCAGCGCTTTTCCTATTGCAAGTGATCGGTACGGCGCTGGTTTTAGATGCTGTCGCAAGGCGAATACACAAAATTGCATAAAGCACGGCAGCTGTTGGAATGAAATTGAACAACAGTTTCTAACCAGCAATCAGAGTTGCAATTCTATCAACGATATACCATGTGATAAATAATACTGTCATACTACTTATACACATAGGACACTTGTTTCACCATGCCAGATTATTACATCAAAATCTCTCGGAGGATAGATCAGTTAAGCAGTTGTGTGCTGCTACTGAAGAATTTCAAAGTTGATTTGGACCAGCTCTCCTTGCCGAGAAAGTTCGATTTTGACATCATCCCCTACCGCAAGATATGATCTAGATTTGAACCTTGACCATCCTTTAGCATCAATCATCATGCGACCATCCTTTGTACTTACGATATATTGAGCAGGTTCATTCACACCAAGGCTGCGCATGGTAAGAGAAACTCGGCCGCGGTCGCCCGGATTGTTGAATGACTCCCTCGTTGCTCTAGGAATTCTCTGTTTGCAAATAAGAAGACATACCCAAACAGTTAGATCAACACAGTGAATCATATGAAACAACATGGAAAGAAAAAAGAATGAAGCACTTGGGTGGCCAATGCTTACCAAGAAGGTGGACATGTCGGTTTTTGTAAGGACTTTGGTATATGAAGTGCGAACTGCAGCCCAGTCTGTTGCCGGTGCAACTGCACGGGCCAGAGCAGATGCAAGTGCAAGGGTTGGTGCAGGTGCCGAAGCCGCTTCTGCTGCCGAAGATGGTGCTCCTTGTAGAGCTGGTGCCAGTGTCGGAGCAGGTGCCGGTGTCGATGCCCGATCCTCCAGTAGATCAGACTGATCCGCTCACGCGGTTGGTGCCCAATCCTCAGTTGGATCAGACTGAGCTGCTGCCGCTGTAAGTGCTAGAGCAACTGTCGGTGCTCGATCTGTGCGAGACAGCGGCGATCGTGTCTGGTCTGCTATGATCAGCTTTCTAACTTGACTAGGATCCGTGACCGTGATCCAGTTTTTTTCTTCATTTCTTTTAAACGCGAGAAGGACTAATTGTGGCGTTTTTGTTAAACCAAATTGTAGTTCATCATAGGGATTCAGCTTGTACTCAGACAACAAACTGACCCAATTTTTTCCAGTAATATAAGTGATGGACAGTGCCTTCATTACTGACATGACATAAGAAGTGAAAACTGCAAAAATAGCCATCGTAGAGCAAACCAAACGGTTTATTCTGTGATGAATGTCACATGGCAAAACCTGCATCGTAAAATTGCAGGAAAAGAAAGAAAACATGACATTAAATCAATAAGATTTAGATAGTAAATCAATAAGATTTACTTGATGTGACACGAGTGAATCCTTACCCGGAAATCACTATGTTGAAGTACTAAACAGAAGATTGATCGTTCAACTACGCGTGGCATGCAGGAGCCCCGCCTACTCCCACAAGCGGGACAGTCCAAAGGTCGTGACAAATCATATGGACCGAACATCCATGGGGCTGGAAATCCTGGTGGGTGCGATAAACCCCGTAGTGCATACAGATATTGGAGTGTAACCATAATTGATAGACCATCCTCACAAAAAATATGATATGGATACTTCAAAATATACAGACTGAATTGAGTGGACAGGCATTAACATAGACCGTTCTCAGGACTGACCACACACCAAAAGCGGCAGTACTAATAAACAATACAGGGTTCACAAACACAAATCAAGTACTGAACAATAGTACTTACTACAGACAAGCAAAGTTGCACTAACTAAACTCTACAGACTATTTTTTACCACCGACCTACGGGATGAACCCCGCATAACTGACTAGGCCATGGACTTCGTGTGAGATGTCTAGATGCACCATCACCATCTTGTCAACCTTGGAGAACCTAACAGAGTGGTCTTTCCACTCATAAACATGATGATGAAGACAGGCCGCATCAGATTTGTTGGGAAGCTTTACAAGAACCACACCCTTCGTAATTGAAGGCACAGCCAGGAAATTGTTGTGGTCAAGTACAGCCTCGACAACACGCCTGACAACAATGCTACAGGAAAACACTAGTTCAGGACACGTGGCGACAAGGACACAGTAGCTGGATAGTTCAGCAGTAGAACTCATCATCAGGTCTTCCAGTTCACACGGCATGACTTTGAGAACTTCATCTCCACCGCGGACCTGGTTCTAATTCAAACAGAAACCATATTTATTACTACCTCCGTTTAGAAATATAAGATGCTTTTCGATATTATACTCCATATATGACTACATATACGCACAGAAATGAGTGAACAAAGACACTAGAACATGTCTTCAAAGGCATGAGAGCAGAAGGATTACATGCAATATCCATAACACAAGTTACTAAGGCAAATATACCCTCTTAAAAGGTAGCATTGATGTTCATAAAGTACTCCCTCCGTTCCAAAATTCTTGTCTTAGATTTGTCTAGATACAGATGTATCAAGTCACATTTTAGTATTATATACATCCGTATCTAGACAAATCTAAGACAAGAAATTTGGGATAGAGGGATTAGTTGAAAGTAATCTATAAGAAATCAGTGTCAACCTCTCGCATGTTTTGGTCAAAAGAGGAATTTAGAACCGTCATTTGGCACACAAAAATCACATGCAAGATCACCCAAAAAGTTGTACTACTAGTACTAGTACCGCGTGTTAGATGAAAAAACACGATCAAGATCGAGAAAAAGATCCTCAAGAAGAGATATTACCTGGACTTGCTTAATGAGGGATCCCGGAGAGGGGGGCTTGGACAGGGCGATGGCTTTGAGCTTGTCTGCGGTAGTCTCGGCGGGGTGCTTGCGCTTCTTCGTACCATGAGCCTCGATGGTTTTGGACGGAGCCATAGACATCACTTCGGCCGGTGCTCCAGCGTCCATCAAGAAACTGTCAAATAGAAATAAAAGAAAAGAAACCATAATCACAAACCCAAAAGAAGAAAAGAGAGGGAGTTATAGGATCAGTCTCGGGGTTGCAAGACCGGGCCTTGGCCAGAATCAACACCATTGATGCGCTCACCTTTCCTTCTTTGGGAGAGAAGAACAATGGAAGAAGCAGGTCGGGGTTTTCTTGAAGAAATGAGGAACAAGATGAGGCAGAAGCGAGGGTTGGGTAGAGAGGAAGCTGAGAGAGAAGAGTGAAATGATGGTTGCTTCGTCCGTCTAACTTACTGCTGGAAAGGAGGGTATTTTTGTGATTTGATGGCTCATTGGGCATTACTGCGGCGCATCGATCGGGGTAGTCTACCGTCACTCTACTATGGCGTAATTTAGTGCATGGCTGGTGGACCCCGATGCTGGCTGTCCCACACGTCGGCGAAAGTGAGTAATTTAGTGCATGGCTGGAGGAGGATCCGCACGGTAGAGCGTGTCCACAATTTTTCAGAAGAAAAAAATGATTATAGCAAGCGTTTCCACTCTTACGACGGAGGAGTGCGAAACAGGGCAGCCACTTGAACATACACAGTGCTCCTACTACTAGGCATGTGCAGTGGTTCATACGTCAGTACTACACAATCTTGTTGCTAGTGTAGTAATATATGACGATAACAAATGATGTTGTGCGCATGTCAACTACTCCTATATGTAACATAGTACCGCTTTTTCGACTGTCCGGTCGAGAATGGACGGTGAGATCAATGTTAACAGAACTAGGTCCACAGCGCACGGAGAGTACGGTGCTACAGTACTCCATGAAACATGAACCATATGAAGCACGAGTAGTGTTAGGCAGGGTGTATGAAGGGTGCACGGATGGGAGAAAAATTTCCCTTCTCGACCCACTTTTGGGTGTTTGGCAGAGTGCATGAAGGGTGCATGAGTCCACACTAGTAGGTTGACAAAAATACACAAAGAGGAAACAACTATATTGAGATGAGAATGCAACCAAACACACCCACACGCTTTGTGCTACAGTGACTGATCTGCACCGTCTAAGTTTGATCCAACGGTCATGTTGCGCCGAGACATGGACATGCCCATGAAGAGAGCGCCTAAACACCACCGAAGTCCCTCTGCTTCTCGAGGCGCACGACGTTGGTGATGCAGGGTGCAACCGCCCGCAGAGCCCGCTCCCGGTCTACGGGAGCCAGCTCGTCAAAGACGGCATCCAATGGCACGAATGGATTCTGGTGACGGAGCCCTGAAAGGATTCGCCCGTCAACGGCGACGGCAGCCCGCAACCCCTCCTTGTCCAGCTCAGCCCCCACCATCGCGCGGAGACGGCTTAGCTCCTCGGAGATATAGGTGAAGAAGGAGACCAGGTCAGGAAGCCGCAGCTCATTGAAGTCGACCGGGTGGTCGAACAGGTTTAGCCCGATGGCCGGCATCGCTGTGCTGGCATGACGGTAGGCATCGCGCAGCCGCAACACGTGCGTGCCAACTTGGTTCACCAACTGGCTGAGGCGATCCTGGACCTCGTCACGATCGGCCCGCTCGCGCTCCAGCCGGCTCCCCTGACGGCCTATCGTATCTCCTGCTTTCTGTAGCAACGCCGCCGACGCCTCGAGCATCTTTGTGGTGGACGCCTGTCGCTTTTGAAGCTCCGTGAACTCCCGCACATAACGGAGAAGCATGGCACTCCTCTCCTCCTTGAGCTCATGGAGCTCCACGTCCTTGGCCCTGAGCTCCGCATCCTTGGCATGGAGCTCCTGTGTCAGGAGCCTCACCTCAGACTCCGTGATCTGCTGCGCCGCCATGGCACCAGGTAGAAGCAATGGGGAGAGGAAGCAAAGTGGGCGAAACGGCTGAAAGGCAATGCAATCTACGGGAAGGCGGAGGGAGCGGGGAATCTTTTGGTTTTCACCACGGTAAAACACCAGTCGACGACTTCTCACATCAGGGAGCAGTGGGTACAGGCGGAGTCATCGTGACTAATTGCTGCCGTGCCTGCTCCTGTCAATCAAAAAATAAAAAATCCTGTCGCGCCTGCTCCCATCAATCAAAAAATTAAAAATCCTGCTGCACCCAAACACCAGAGCAACGCCGTGGTGGATATTTAAATTTACCTGTCGGCAAGTAGATAAAAAAAGGGGTGAAAAAAAATGTGGCGGTGGCCTAGCTAATCGGTCGAACTAGCCCAACTAGCTAGCCACCGTGCTTCACTGATGTACTCGGCGGGAAAGGTGGTCTTTCATGATTTGACGACTCATTTACTTGCTTCAGCTCTACGATCAAGGAGGACCCAGAAAACGCGCGGTAGGGCGTCCCACGTCAGGAAGAATATATGCGTGCACCATCCAGGAGGACCCCGAAACCGTGCGGTAGGGTGTGCCACGTCTCGGCACGGAGGAAAAATGTGCGTGTAAAAATATATTGTATCAGACGTAGTAGAGTACCTATGGTTCGACCTCGGGACCTAGCCAGTCGGTTGAAAACACCCCACTAGCCACACAGCTTCATCATGCAAACGTGGCACGAAAGATAGATGTGGTTAGCTCCGTCTCGACCAGCCACAACATCTCTTGTTCTAGGCGATTCTTCTATTTTCCAAGTTTTTTTAGTTGTAATAACACCACGGCAAGCTAGCGCCGCTCTTCGTGTGTGCCCTTGCAAAGGTTAGACGATGGAGAGAAGAGAGATTGAGATCGCAGACCTGGGACCCACCAGTAAGTGAGATAACGGTCATGCACGTGTTGACGAGGCACTCCCTCTACTCTACTCAACCCAAGTACTGTATAAAATCAAGTTATGGGACAAAGCCAACAACCGTTCGTTTTTCAGGCTATCGACTTACGCTTTGTAGTCTAGGTTGCCAATTCGAATATCATCTTTCAGATTTGTTAGTTTTAGGTCCAAATTTGATTAATGGCAAGTGGGACCCCTGTGTGTTGTTCCGATATTTCAGTGTAGGATGGTTTTTTTGAACAAACACTTTGCACGGTTAGACAAGTAACGGCACGAGTTACACGTTTTTTGCAAGTTTACGAACAAAAATGACAGTGGCATAGAATATCACATCCACCCCGCAGCTTAGATACTATGGTGATACGGGTTTTTACACTGTTGGAAGTGAGATCCAATGGCTTGGGAGTAGTCTTTGTAATTATGCGCAATTTCCAAACTCTCCAAAGGTTTTTTTGCAAATAAAACATTCAGGCCTCGTGTGTGCCGCTGCATCTTCGATCCAACGGCTCCCCGATGCTCATATTAGGTGCTCCCCGTAGCTTAATTACCCGCTACGGTGATTGGAGTAGTTGTGAGCCGAATGCTACGAAAATATAATCTAAACCAACTGGAATAAATGCCTACACAAATTAATCCAAGGTTGGAGTGCCCCTCGCAATGTAAATAGCTCCGGCTTTGCGAGGAATGGAGAGGTAGTAGCTTCAACGCGTGGAAGATACGGTGTGAGAAAGCGAGGTCAATCGAGATACATATAGATAGAGAGAAAAAGTGAGTGTGGTCCGACATTCATTGAACAAATATATATGCTCTGGAGAGATATTGTCCGATTGAGCTTTTTGGCAAGGGTGAGGGCTGTAAGATAGAGCTTGAGAGATGATCCAGTCATAGACATGTAGATATATTTTGTGCGTGGGAGGAAGCAAGGTTAATCGATCACATAAAAGTGAGATGGGTTGGAGAGAGTGACCTAGATAGACGATGTGCGTGAGAGAGTACAATGTGAATAGGTGGAATTGGGCTCAACATGGTGATATATCGTTTTTGTCCGAGAAAAAGCGAGGTCAATGGAGACATACAGAGAGAGAGAGAGAGAGAGAGAGAGAGTGTGTGAGAGAGTGAGAGATTGAGTGAGCATGGCCCACCACGAGGTCGAAAGAGTGGTGGCGGCTTGGATGGACTGACCTAGATAGACAATCTGCGTGAGAGAGTATAGAGTGTGTCGATCGAGGCCCGAACAGGGAGATATATCATTTGTGTGTGAAAGAAAACAAGGTTAAACGAGACTCAAATAAAGAGAGCGAGATTGAGCGAGTGTGGCCCGCCGTGTGGAAGAAAGAGTGAGACAGTCTCGAGGGAGTGACCTAGATATACAATGTGTGTATTTAGCGCGAGAGGGTGAGAGGGAGAGGGAGAGAGAGAGAGAGAGCTCGGCATGGGGGTGCAATGGCGGGTGTGTGAGGTAAATACATTTGGTAACAGAGTGGAAAAAGGGGTTGTGTAGTTGAGAGACTTAGAGATGGAAACATGGAGAGAAAGAATGAACGTGTGTTGGAAACCGATA